>NW_026623494.1:826829-845633 GCF_030028575.1 Malurus melanocephalus | reverse complement strand
AATTATGTTTCTCTAGGCTGAATTCTACATCAAACCCAAGATTTAATCACTGGTTATATTGCTTACTGTTGTTCTGTGAAGCTTTATTGATTCAAGTATTTCCCTTAGTCATGTGGCTGAGAAATTAAGTAAAGAATGTGTGGTGGTGCTAAGAACTACTCCAAGTATTAAAGAAATAAATGAWAATCTATTAAAATGGGTTGGTTGATGAACTTGATTTAGACACCTGTTTTCTTTAACTTTTCATGTATACTGAGCTGAGACATGTGAAGGAATTTAGTATTTTTTGGGAGATAATAACTTTTAAGTGACTCTGATGAGCTTTTTGAAAATCCCAGTTACTGTATCAAACTGTATGATACCTTTGTACTTCTTTATCTGGGCAAAATCATAATTAAAGACTTCCATAGGACAGTGAGTTTTTTTTCTTTTTTTTTAATCCTTGTATCTGGACCTCATATACAAGTGTAGGAGAATTTTGAGTCCCAATCCTAGGGCATCCCAGATTTCCCTCATACCCTGCATTCCCTGCAAATAACTGCTAATGGGAAAAACCTTGGAGACAATGTCACTYTGCTTTTGAAAGACTCTTTGATGTCTCAAAGTCATGACTGGAATTGTTCTCCTGGACACCGTGGTGAGAAAACAATGCCTGTCTTAGACTGGAGCAGCAAGGAAAGTCCAAAACAACATTTCACCTACTCCATTCTCCAGTTGGTAGGATTATAGGAATGACATGCTTTTGTGTGTGCTTCTGCATGCAAGGAGAACATGGTGAGGTGAAAACATGCACTGTATAGGCAGGCTGATTGACAGCCCAGCTGGTGCACATCAGTAATTGGAAATTCATTGCACATAAATCTTCTAGTACTTGTGGTGAGACATGGGAAGGAGAATATCTAAGCACTGAAGCAGTTAACTCTTTCAGGGCCATCTGTGAAGATGTTCTGCTTGCAAAGTAGCAAGACTCTGCAAGTATTTGTCTTTAAAACCTTCATTTTTTTTCTTGCAGCAAGAAGAGTGCTGCTGAAGGAAAAAGCCACCACCATGTGCTCCAAGTGATAGCATTTAGGTGAACAGCCTTAAATATTTARTATTTATTTCTTTTGCAGTTCAGCTTCAGATTGTATTGGAAAAATAATCCTTGTATTTCATGGTGAACATATTTGCCTTTACAAAATGCATCTTGCACATGTTGCCTGCCAATTTCATGTCTGATTTACCTGATTTGTGTCTCCACATTGGTGGGCTCATTGTATGTTTGTCCATGTGCCAGCAGACTCTGCAACTGTATTTTAAGAGGTCTGTTCATGTCTAAATATTTATATTCTTTTCCATGAGGCTGAGACTGATTGTATGTGCTAGCAACTTCATCCCTGCACCCCCCTCCTTCCCCCAGTCCAAGTGTGTGGCTTTGGTACGTTTTCCTTCTCACTTGATTTCAACACTCCAGTGCCTTCCACAATACAGTTTTGAATGTATAATTGGTTTCTGGTGACCACATTTTTTCTCATTTATTTTGGACTGCCTCTGTTCTGTTACACACATATTTGTCTCTTCATTAATGTCAACGTGAATTACAGATGAGAGGCTAAGTGTGGATAAATTAGTAACTACACGAAACGGAAGGCGGCATTTAACTTTGTGAATTATTTGTGTGRGCACAGGACAGCTAATGAATACCTGAGGATCTGAGCAAACAAGCAATGCCAGCATGCAGGGCTCCGCTCTCAGCGAGGTTCACAGCGTGGTGGCTGGGACAGTGGGGGCTCTATGGGGAGCAGTGCAACCCTGCTGGGTTTTAAGGCTCACTTTTCTGGCAAATGCTGGTGGGTAGATGTCAGTGCTGGTTGTGGTTTTGGAGCCAAAAGTCATGCTTGCCTCTAAGGGAACAGTTGTCTTTGTACAGTAAATAGAAGACTGAGTAGTTTGCATCTCAGTCCATAATGTATTGAGACCTCTCTCGACCCTTAAAATGGTGTAAAACAGTTTGGAGTGGTGTTTCTTGCTGTAAAAATGCAGTGCTTGGATGAAAGCTTTCCTTCAAGATGGGCCACGTTCTCCGCTTCACTGCCTGTGGTAACACTTTATTCATTTATGTCAGGAGAAAACCTTTTGTCTTCAGCTGAACAACTGCTTTGCTTGCGGTGCCCTGCAGAAGCATTACAAGAGGTTTCCTTGAAGGAAGCACTTGGCTATTTTCTAAGCTCACTTTCAAAGTACTCTGAATTAATTATAAATGAGTAAAGCTGTCTGGCTCTTGATTACACAATTGCCTATCCTGGATTCCCTCTAATGAAGTGTAAGCTGGACCAATGGCAGTAAAAGGGAAGGTGCTTTCTCTCCCTCCCTATCTTATGATCTGAGCTATTCTCAGATCTACTGTTCTGATTTCTTTTAGGCTGCAATTCTGCCAGCCTTGCATTTCCTCCCCTCTCTCCTTGCTACCTTACTTTTATTAGGCTTTTCTTTTATGCCCATACCCTGTTATAATTTCTATTGAAAGTAGTTAACATGCATTGATACAGTGCCTTTTTGCACTGAACTAACGCACTGCATTTTATTTATTTAAAGGATTCTAAGTGCCTGTAGTGTCTAAGTGTTTGACAAACACATAAAAATACACAGAAGTCAAGCACTTAGCTGCCCCAAGAGGATGGGTTTCCCTCTGTCTCTGCCAGGAACATCCATAAACCCTATTACTCATCTACCATGTATCTTAGTAACAATTAAACTGAAGTCTTTGCTTTCTGTATGGTGAACCCTGACCTCTTGTCCCCATCGTTTGCCACAATCTGACCCTCACAGGATATACTGCATTGTATCTCATTTCTTTGTCTTTTTCTGCCCTCATTTTTGCATAGTGCTGGATATTATGGGCTGCAGATTTGACTTTTGTCACATTTTCACRGGTTTACCACGTTCAGATGGGGTGGGAGATGGCTCACTGCTAGTGACATGGATGCCCATTGCTCTGACATCTTTATTCTGCATAAAATATCAGAACATGAGGAGTTGTGAAGTCTGGGTTTGGACTGTAATAACAGTGTACAAGCTAAAGACCCCAACCTGAGTTTTGGAATGAGGGTCGTTGAACCCTAACACAACTGAATCATAGCACACACGGTGGAGATGGTGCTGCTCTGTCCTTTGCCTGTTTTGTCTCTTCTGCTTATCATGGATGTCCAGCACTGCTCCTGACCTTTCCACTTGCTGAGGAAGGATGAGTTCAAAAAGGCTTAAGAAAGCAGCAACCAGGGCAACATAAATTTATTCTCCCCCTGCTCCTCTCCCCTCTTCCTTGTGTTGGTTTAGGGAGTTGAAGACAGGCCAGGAAAACGGATGAACCTGTACATTTTCTTCTCATAAAAATAGTATGGAACCTAAGGAAAATGGACTCTTCTGGGCTTTATTTTTTCATCTTTGCTGGAGATAATAAACCAGTAGTTTGGASGTTCTCCTGAGGTTGTTTGAGGATTGCCTTGAAAAGCAGACTGTACCTGCTGAGTTACCACCCTCCCTGCCTTTGGGATTTGAAGCCCATGTTGAGTTACCAGAGGGCTGATACCTGTCTATTACTGTGCACACTTGGAGTCATCTGCATTGAAACCAAGTTGAAAGGAGAGACCCGATCCTTTATTATTTTCTCCTTTTATTGGGATGTTCCTCTCTTCTACCAGTCTACCAAGTTTAGACCATCCCAGTTGCTTTTTGTAACAGGCTGCTGTATTTTTTCATCTGCTCACTCCCAGCTCACTTTGCCAGGACTTCTAGTCCTGAAGCTGCTTTTGTGGAGCATCCACAACCTTCCGGACTCATTCGCGCTGCTGGTACTTAGGTTTGATAAAGGCATCATCCCCGATACTTTTAACCTTCAGCAACCATRGCAACCAGCTTTGTATCCTTTGAAGAAATTGTCCTGAGCACAAGTCACTTTTGCTTCAGAAGATCTCCCCAAAATGGATGGAAATTGTGACTTGATGGGATTTAGGAAATAGGGCAGAACTTCTAGGACAATTGTTCTGAGGATGACAGAAACTGTCAAAATTGTATGACAATTTCACTAGTCCAACCTCTCCTAATAATGGGCATATCAGTCTGGCCATACTGGAAACCTGTCAGAAATAGATGGTCTTTCAGAGTGTTTTCTCTATTCATTTTCTCATTCTTCTCTCTAAGTGGTAACTGAGACCTCTATAGGCAAATCATAGAATGAAGCATTTCTGGRGGGAGGGAGGGCAGGGGAAGAGAGGGAGGAGTGGGAAAGTGCTTTGGTGAGAAAAGCATTACCAAACCAGTGGAAAACAAGGCATCAGAGGAGAAATTAGTATTTTTTCCCTATTTAGTCTGTGATTAACAGACTTGAGCAACAGCTTGACCTTCGGGGATTCCATTCAAATAGGAGGGTGAGCTCTGTAATCGACCCCTCCTGGTGTGCCTGAAGACCCCCTACAGGTTGTATCTTTCCAGAATCTTCCCAGAATGAGACTCTCAGAGGAGCTGTCCATATACAAGGAGTGGTTTTGACTACTCCAATGCAAATGTGTATTTTGAAAATTGTAGATGAGGGTTTTGACTGCTTGACCAGTGACASGATTATGGTGGTGGGGCATGCTGGTACACTGYGTTGAGYTGGCTTGCAAAAGKTGCTTAGAAAAGTYKCTGCTAAAAATAAAACTGGAKAAGGAATAAAGGATGGAAGCTTGCATTGAGCAGGAGATTGCAAACGCCTAGGATTTCTATCTCTTGCCAAATTTATCCATCTCTTTTCCCACATTCTCTCTCCATTTCTGAGGAATGATGCTTAGCAGTTTCTATCTTCGAAGGTAATAGATGTGAGCATCTGTGATGCGGCAGTTTTTCATTTGAACTGTTATTAGCATGTGCTGGAGATATATATTCAGGCAAAGTGACACTTAAAATATATTCCATGTTGTGTGCCAATATCCTATAGAAAGGCCTGATGTATCAGTAACCAAAATTAGCAGTGGAACCATACCATCATATAATCTTCTCAGTGAAATCACAGATCACCACATAGCAATTTTCTTAGGAGCTTGTAATGCTCTTATGCATACTTTTATTTTCTCTTCCCACTGTCTGGGCCCACATAGTTGCTTCTTCAGTAGACTTTGGCTGGTGTGCCCTAACCAACACTGCAGGCTCTTTTGGCTGTGTTAAGATACAAGTCTCTTTCTGCTTTGGAGCCAGCTCTGTCCCAAAGCTGCCAAGCCAGAGCAGTGGGGGAACATTTCCTTGCTGCAGAGAAGGAACTCAAGCATGGTAACTCAGTCTGCCCTGGGAGAAGTGATTGGGTGTGTTGTATAGAAAAATGTCCCAGGCTGACCATGTACAGTGGGGCAAGCAGATGCCCCAGGAGCTGTACTGCACTACCTGTGGCTGCCTTGGGAACCCCAACCAAGCACTTACAGCTGAGTAGTATGAATTTCTTCCAATGTTATTATATTTTTAATTCAGTTCATTCTAGAAAGAGCTCCTTTCTCCCCCTCCCAGTAAATTAAAGAAATTTCTAATGCTACAGTCAGAAGCATGAAAAATGTCCCAGCTGCTTTAACCAAGCTTGCCTGAGTGGTTGTGTCTGCCATGAAGCTGCAGTAACAGATGCTTTATCATGGTATGGTCAGTGGTCAGAGCCTCCTGGATCCTGATTAGATTTATGTGGTGTGTGCTGATATTTGTAGCTTCACTGTTGTGAATAGCAATGCTGTTCAGTCTTGTTTAAAATTAGCTTAGGTTTGCTCATCTGTGCTGTAGTCAGATTTTGGGTACAGTGTCATTCTCCACCCTGCTAGGACAGAGCAAGAGCATCTCTGAGAATGCTAAGAAATAACTATTGTTTTCTAAGTTTGTGTTCTATCATATTTTGTAGCACCTTTTTCAGAACAGTCTGTTTTGCACTCACTGAAGGAGGACTTAAAAAAAAGAAAAAATKATATTTAATCAAGATTGTTTGATCACTTGAAATAAAGTGTCGTTAGAGAGTTTGTTAGCAATGTGAGGATGTAACCAACACTTCCCAATTCCCAGTTCACCAAAGCATGGTTGCTTTGGCATAGACTACAGCGAGCCCCTCATGCCTGGCTGAGAGGTGTGAACACCTTCTGAAGAGCTGGGGCATGGAATGGGATCAGTGGCACTGCAGCTTCATTTGGGATTGCTGGACCTCTGTGGTGGGKGCCGTCAGGGAGGTAATCACCCAACCTCATAGACTGGCAGCTGCACATTACTGAAATCCAATTTTCAAATGGGAAATTGGCCTTTTATCTTTGGTACTTGCTGCATAATGGTGTAGAGCATTAGTCAGCTGAACCTCACCATGGTTTACTGCCTGGTTGTAAATTGTAATTGGCTGACTAACCTCCTCTGATGTTAAGTGCCTTAAAAGGTTGTTTTTCCTTTATTTTAGTTTAGGTTTAGTTTCTGGCTTTATGTGTTCTTTCTGTTTATTCTGATACTGGAAATGTAATTAGAAATTAAAAAGAACAAAGCAAACCTCCAACCCTACTGATGTACATTAACATGAATCATCATCTCTTGAAAGTGTGTTTAAGCCAGAGCACTGCAACCTGATATACATCCCCTTCATTTGGTAAATATTTAAAATATCCACAGACATTTTTTCACATTCTTGAGCAAAACCCACATCACCACGTGTTCAGCTTTGTTTCTGTTTTTGAGTATTGATGTTATGAAGCTGTGCTATGTTAAATGTTTTCTCTTCTTCTTTTGTAATTTCTAGCATCTATTGTACTATATGAAAACAGATACAAAGAAAGAAAGAAAAGCCTACCAATTTATTTCCCTTTTTAATAATCAAAATGAGTATATTAGAAAGAAAACGTAAGCAACTTTAAATAGTGCCAAAGGCTKTAGTCTTCGAGAACAGTTGAACTGGAAGGCTTATGTAATGAACAGAGTTGATGATGCCTGTAATAAAGTGGATTAGCTGTTAGAAATTCTGTTACACCATTTATCTTTACATAGCCAATCTTCCATGTTTGCAACTTTGGTCATATGTTCTTAGTGGGTACCCAGATAGATTATGGTTCTCCCAAGAGCTTTAAAAATGTTGGCGCTTCCCAGTATAGCTTCCAAAGAAGAAAAGAGCAAAATTTTCATGGCTTTTCCTGTGGGTCACGTAGCATTGTCCCCTCAGCAATCATTAGTTCTTGCTCTCTGACTTCCTCTTTTGGTAGCAGCTCTTTTTCTTTGATGCATCTTTCCATCTCAGACTTCTGCTAGGTGTTCCTTACAGCTTATACAGTGCTGCCTTTGTGAATAAAGCAAATTCTGAGAATAGTGCTTCTTCGCCCCATTTTTTTAGGCTAAACATGTCCTGCTCTGTGTATTCTGTTTGTGGGATCATCAGGGCCCCGTGTCTGATGGTGGCAGCAGTGGTGGGCTGTGTGTTAGGTGATGCTGATCTCTGAGGACTGTTGCTGTCAGGTGGGGTGTGCAGAGGCTGACAGGGAGAGCGAAACCTCTGGGCAGCACAGGCAGCTCACTGGGGCAYCTGTGCATGGCAGACTCTTCCTAGGAGTCTCTTGCCTGGGTCAGGGCCATGGCACATCCCTCTCCTGCCTCCAGCAACAAAAGGGCTTGTTTTGTTGGCAGTCAGGGACTGGGAYCTTCACTGTGGCATTCAAGATTTTTTACTTTAAGAGGACGTTAACCAGTAATTTGGTCTGATCCTGGCATGCTTGCTTATGTTGAGAAATGTTTTCTATCCCTTTTCCTTCACCCATATGAAGAAGTGGAATTCTTTCATGGAATTCCCCACCGGTTTGAACTGTCCTACCAAAGAGGGACTTTTGAATTATCTTTAAATTTTTTTTCTAGTAMAATAGTGTGAATTTTCATTTGGAATAAAACTTGAGAGTGAATACACATGCGGATTTTTTRAGCAGCACAGGTGCTCCTTAATTTCCATGAATAGTGCATTGATTAAAACTTAAGAGTAGACTAGAATGATGATGATTTTTTTTAAGGAACAAAGCTTGACATTAAAAATATGTCACATTTTGTTGATTGTGTTTGAAACAAGAACAGTCTTCATGAGTAAAGGACTTGAAAAGCCTGGAATCAGTTTCCTGCTATTCTCAAACACATTTTGCATCTCCTTGGGGAGGCAATTTAGGCTTTCAGTCATCAAATCATCATCTCCAAAATGGGGCTAATAAAGACATTCCTAGTGCCTGGGAGTGTTGAGATGACAGACCAACTGATGGATCATTTATGGATTCCAAGAGCCCTTATGTTCCCCTGTGTGGCTGTAAATCTCAACCTTTCCCAAAATGCAGCTACCCACTGTGCCTCCATAGCCGGTATACATTSAGTGCATTACATCCTTATTAAAGTGTTTTTCTGTGTAAATAATTTGATTGCCAGGGCGAGAGTGTGTGTGTGTTCATTCACTTTGATGTTGTCCCAAAGCAATTGCCAAGTGATTTGATCCCCTTGCAGAGAGAAGTGTAATGTGCRAGGTTGGGGCCATTTCAGGGACACTTTAGCTAGTTTGCATTGTCCCCTAATTTAAGGTAGGGGACTGAAAGAGAAATGTAATTTTGCCGACTCTAGACTGTCATGTTGGTGTTTCCAGCAATCTCTGTATCTCGTTTCAAATCCAGTTTGCCATCCTGTGGTGCTGGATCAGTAACAACTGTGAAGCATGATGGTCAACATGAATTCCTGTGATTTCCAGTGAAGGGTTTTCATTTTCATATTTTTCAAATTGTCACCCAGTGCTGTCCCGCTTAGTGCCGTGTTCATCAGGGGTACTTCTTCCCTGACCCTTTTTGCTCAGAAAAACAATGTYGGCTGAAAGATGTTGTCAAGTGCAGCATCTTCACCACAAATACATGAGCTTGGAATTACTGTAGCTCAAGAAACCTGTCTATAAGCAGTATAGCGCCACTCTTTTGGATCTTCCCATGTCAATACACCTTTTGTTTGTGATACCTGTTGGAACAGTTGACTACTGCTTGGGATTTCTGCATGCCCCACATTTATCTAACTGTGAAGGATGTTACTTGGCATCATAAAGAATTGGTGACAAATGGTGTGATATTTGGATCTACTGCTTGTAGTCACTAACAGAAATGTGTCCTGCTGCTGGGTTTTTCCCCTCTGTTAGCCAGAGGGAGAATCATAACCTTAACATTATTTAATTGGAAGCCTTTTGAGTTAATTAATTTAACTCTTCACTGCCTTTGATCGCRTGGTTTTATGAGTATTTTTAATTGATCTTATTTGTATGGAAATGCAGTCTAACATTAATTTAACAAGATGGATTCAAGTCAGTGGTCAACTCAGCTGTTTAATCAAGGATATTGCTCAATGCTGTTTATTGGGTTTAATTTGAAGATTATGGCCACCCCAGAAACAAAAAAAAAAAAAAAAACAAAAGAAAGAAATGGAAAGCAGATCCTGGTGCTGAAATTCAGTAATTGTAGGCAGTTTCACTGATGGATATACTGTTAGCTTGGAATTATACTGACCACAGCAAATAAATATGGCTTTATTTTCTTTCCACTGAGTTTTACAAATACAAATAGAAATAGGGAAAGGGGAGCACCTAACCTGTGAATTTCAGTCCAGTTGGATTTAAGCAAACCACCCATTTATTCTTAGATTAATGGCTTGCATGCAGACTCTTATCAGTTGTGGACTGTATTGTATTAATTTGCAACTGCAAGAGTTAATGCTAGTAATTGCTTTTCCTCTATAGAGAGARCCTGTAGTAGATTGTTTTTACATGGCCATCTGTGATTGATAGATCAGGGAAAACAGGACCAAAGAAGGTTACTGCCTCCCAACAACTTCCCCCTTCAAATTAAAATAATTTGCAATTTGTAGGATGCCTTGTCACACGTGCTTCAGGAATGAAGCAGTAAGCACACTAGGCTGCATTCCCTTAAAGCAGTGAACCTCTTACTGCCTTTCTTTCCCCAAACCAAACAAGTCATGTTGTTGGGAGTCCATTGAAAACAAGTGTGCTGGTGAAACAGTCCCCAGACCCCTTCAGCAAACTTCCTGTACGGTCAGGCAGCGGACCTGATGAAAGAGCCTGTTTGTGAACCTTTGGATTCCTTCCATTGATTTGTAAATCCACTTTATTAAAGTACTGCCGAAGCTAGTGAAATGAGCAACTGAGGGCTCCCATCAAGTTCCTAACAAATATCTGATGCAGCTTGGATSGCTGGTACTGGCACATGCTTTTGAAATTGTTTTTTTCTGCTGCGTTGGATCCTTTCGAGACTGGGGGAGTAGAGACGTAGGAGGAAAAATGCAGTCTCCATCAGCCGCACATTACATGGCTCCTTTATTTTTCAATGCTGCTAAAACTCCTCTTATTTAATATCGATCATACCAAGGAGCCAGCAAAGTACAGTGTTAATTGGGTCCACTGGAATTCTCGTCCCCTGGGAGAGAGAGCTTCCTAGGCAGGGAGGGCGGAGGGAARGAGGGAGGGAGGGAGAGGAGGAGGGAGGCAGGCAGGGAGGAGGGGACCCACTGTGCGCAGCATAAAATGTAAGTGCACTAGACATCAAGGCTTCTGCTTGCATCGCTGGGAAGCAGTCGCGGCGGTTCCTACCCGCCCCCCTTTCACAAATTAGCCAACAGTTTTTTTTCTTTTTTTTTTTTTAATAGTCTGGTAGTTGTTCTTGAATTAACGGTTCCTTTCTTTTCTTTTTCTTTGCTTTTTCTTTATTTTCCCCCACCGTTTGCGGAGGGCTTTTTTTTTTTTTATTATTTGAATTGTTTTCCTCTCCTTTCTGCAAAGCTGCAAAAGCTCTGCTTTGAAAAGTGCTGCCCCAGAGTGCAGTTGCTTAGCTGTCCTGTCAGCATTGTTCTAATGCTCATTCCATATGTATGTCACATAGGAGCAGTACCCTCCTCCTCTCCCTTCCCCCCATCCATGCATTTGATTTTTTTCCCCTAAAGACCGAATTTTTTTCTTATTTTTCCGAAGGAGCTTGCAAACAGGGAAATTCAAACTGAACGTTTCTRTGCTGTGGTTACTTATATAGCCAAGACCACATTTCTCTTAGAAAAAGTGTTTGCTCTGTTCCTTCTTTTCCTTACTCCCTCTTTTTCTTCCCTATAAGCACAAAGGCTTTAAAAACTAAGATCTATAGTTCCTTTTTTTTTTTTTTTTTTTTTTCCTTTGCGTTACCGTGACAGCATGTATCTCCGTTGCTGAAGAATGAAGCAGGCAGGCTGTAGGTTTTTTATGTTCAGTGCTTTTGGGACCACTAAAAAGAAGTCCACAGAGAAATACGTACAGCAACTGTGCCAACTGAGTTTCTCATGACTGTTATCTGTCACTTACTCTGACTAAAAGGTAAGGGGTTCTTTAGTATTTTTGTTACAAGTCTTTGTGCATTGTTTGTGTGGTGTCATTTGACATGTGCAACTCTTTGGCTCCGGAGGGAGGTGGGTTGTGAAGATTTTTGTGTTAAGGTATTATAGGTCACCCAAGCAAAGCTCTTTGCATCCAGAGGAGAAAAAAAGATCCTGTTTCTTGGAATTGTTTCCCTTTTCATCTCAAATGGGTCCTCCAGCTTAGCTCGCTGCTGATTGAGACATAAAGCAGGGGCATTATCGCTGCTGCTTATCTTTGCTGGTGCTCTTTCTGTACCTAGGGAGCACACGCACCCAGTGCTGTGTGCGTGCGCAGATGTGGGSTAAGGCATTGCCTCAGTGCGTGCCACATACTTGGCAACATGCACATTCTCCTCTCTTACTGTAACTAAATGTCTTCAAGCACCCTTCGGAAGGTAAGAATGCCTTAGTTCAGCACACTGCAGCTTATGCCTGTTTAAAATTATTACTTGGATTACAGTGCATACTGTGGAAAGTTATTAGTTTCCACAGAGACCAATTTAATTGGGGGCTATGTGTGCAGCAGTTCTGTTTTGTGCTTTCCATACGCTGCTTGTGGGGGAGTATGAAATGTTATTTTCTTCTTAATTCTTGGGAAGGGTGAAGTTTACACTGTCTGTTAGGCATAGCAAATGAAGTTATAGCTGAAATCGATTAAAGCTGTGGAGAAGCATAGCCTTACAAGGCTCTTCAACTTAGCCTGAGAGTCAGAAGATAGTTTATTAAATTTTTTTTTTTTTGCTCTGCATTGTAATATGCAGAATTGTAAGTAGGAAGGCATCTTCACCAAGCAGAATTAGCAGCAAATGACGCCTGAACTGGATCATTATGTCATTTATGTGTTAGAAACMTGTTTAATCCACAACCTTGGTGCGCGCTGCTTTTTGGTGCATGTGTGCTGGATACATCTTTCAACAGCCTCTTAGTTCAAGAGGGCATTGTTTTATAAAATGTGTTAATGTGTTTCTGCTTTGCCGGCAGGCAGAAGTGCTCTCTGTAACTGTCCCCTTARCTGTGACACAGCCCATTATTTGGCGTTTTGGAAGTGGCTGCTTTTTAGGGCTTGCTTTGCTTTCTTTTACAGGTATTTGTGTTATTACTTCTTAGTTGTTCACTGCATGGAAAATGCATCTTAAGGGTGCTCATTGCTAATGCTTTGCAGTCATAAGTGGCTGAGACAGTTGAGCAACCTGATTYAGTGGTGTCGTTTTACTAGGAATGTTGCATTGCTTATTTGAATAGCCACGAATGCCACCAAATATGTAATTACTTCAAAAACAGTCTAAAAATACAAAGTGTGAAGGAAGAGAGAAAAGTCCTGCCTCTAGGCATTATTTTTTTTCCTTACTGTAGCTGTTTGTAATGTAATTTCAAAATCAGGTATTTCCTCACACATGGTCTGTGACTCTTACTTTCCCATGATTGTTGCTTTATATCAGGACTGAGAAGAGAGTCATTTAGATAACAGGTTTTCATTGACATTCTTTTTATAATATAGAAAGCAGTATAAGACGCAGTAATAAGTTGAATTGGCATCTGCTAATTATGCTGAATACAGATTGCAAGCTCTTCAAGTCGTCCCTTGCCTTAATGCTGTTAGCATATTTTAGCACTGGCAACTAAAGGAAAGAAACTGGAATGTTCCTGCTGGTTTTTTTTTAGGGAAAAAAAAAAAAAAAAGACTTGTGAAGAAGTGTGAAGTTTTGGGGTTTTTTAATGATTCTATGCTGGTTGTGARCAAGAGAACATCGTACACAGTTTGGTAGCACTTGGCAAAATTGCAATCCCTGAGAAACGGACCCGTTTGGTGATCACTAGAATTRAATTGACCCTTGGAGGCAAAACCATTGCTGTCTGATATAAAACTAAGTCTTAGGGCAGGAAAAGTTTGAGAGTTTTGTTGTGGCATAATACGCGATTCTTTTGGATCTCAGATAATTGAAAATGCAACAGTCCTAACTTAGTTGTGGTTCTTCCTTGTGTGTGGTTGTCCAAACYGCAAGTGTCGGGCTGCCGTGGGAGCAGGAGAGCTCTGCCCCTGCCCAGCTGCGCTCGCTGTGCCTGGTGCGTTTTCCCCGTGCGGCGGTGTTGCTGTCCGGCCGTGGCGGGACACACGGGCACACGGGGTACACGGGACACACGGACACACGGGGTACATGGGACACACGGACACACGGGAGCCACGCTCCGTGCGGCAGCGGGGCGGCGAGCGCCGGGCCAGCCGCTAGAGGGGAGGCGAGAGCCGCCTATCCCGGTGCCTGGCACCGCCGGGGGAGCGCCGGCAGCGGCTGGGACACGGCAGAGTTGAGCCGAGCGTGGACACAGCCAGCCTGGACTGAGTCCCCTGTGTGCCGGGAACATCCAGCAGTGTCGCTTGGGGCACATTGTGTGCTGGTACATGTGCTCTTCCCAAGGAGCATCCCGCTTCTGTGGTGGGCGGTGTCCTGAGGTGTAGCCGGAGCAGAAAYGTGCCCACGCTTCGTGTGCGCTGGAGTTTCCCCATGTGCGGCTGCCTCTGTGCACAGCATCCCTCTCCCCTGGCTCCAGCCTGYGCAAGAGGAGACTGCGGGGACATCTCACTGTGGTCTGCAGCATCCTCAGGAGARGGAGAGGAGGGGCAGGCACTGATCTCTCTGGTGACCAGTGACAGGGCCACAGGGAATGGCCTGAAGCTCTTCTGGGCAGAGTTTAGGTTRCATCTTAGGAAATTCTTCTTTATCCAGGGGGTGGTTGGGCACTGGAACAGGCTCCACAGGGCAGTGGTAACAGTGCCAAACRYGRCAGAGTTCAAGGAGCATTTGGACAATGCTGTCTGGCACAGGGTGTGACTCTGGGGGGGCTGTCCTGTGCAGGGCCAGGAGTTGAATTTCAGTGTTCCCTGTGGGTCCCTTTCAACTCAGGCTATCCTACGATTTTTACCAGTAATGATGATTTGGCACATAGATTTACCATAAGTTGTKTCATCCTTGTGTGCAGAAACAAGTACCTTGAACCTGAAGAGTTGTTCTGTGTGATGGGAATGGACACAGTGTCCTGTGTGGAGAGGGGCAGGGCTGAGTGGAAATAGGAGAGCTCCCAACCAGTGAGTTCTCCAGGTTGAGCTGAGGTTGCCTAGGGATGGATGGGCAGGGCAGGARCTGTGTGCTGTAAACTCTTGTCTTCAGATGAGCCTAATTTTGCTAAAAGTGGTGTCAGAGTCTTTTTAATAAGACATTTTGATTTTGGCTTCAATTTTGGGTTTTCTTACTCTCTTATGTGCTTGTGTAAAATGTAAAGCATATTTAATGAGTGAATACTTCAAATGCTTCCAAATTAATTAAAAACAGTTCCACATCTGGAATAAATCCAGTACCTTTCATGGATGGCTTCAACTTCACGGTTTTTCCCTCTTGTGAGAAGCCCTGTGAATATTCCTGTGTGGATGCTTGAGAAAACTGGAGTAGCAGAATCCAGGCTTATTTTACAAAGGRAAGGGATCTGAAACCGACAGAGATCAATAGAATCTTTGGCCTTTATTCCAGCAGACTTTGGATAAGATCTAATAATATTATATGATTATACAATATGATAGGCTTGTGCACAGTCAGGTATTTTCTGGGTACTTTTTCTTAAAGGTAACCACAAATCTTAATTAAAAAATTTTGTTTCTTGTGGTTCAACTGCTGTTTAAATTCACACAGGTTTCAGRGGGGCTTGAATTAGGCACCACAAACAAAAAAAAGTGTTTTTATAATGAGCTTTWTTTTCTGCCTTCTCTGTCTCTAGAAGTAAATAAAATGATCAGATTTTTCTCTGTGGGAATGTTGTGATTTAAACTGACACAACTAAGTGACCTAAAGACAGGCTTATTGCATAGATAAAAAATGCAGGGTTGGGTTGTTTGAACTGCATTAGCATCAGAATAAGAAATGGCAGGGCAAGTTGGCKGAGGTGGCCATGCAGAACTGGGGAGAGTTGTTCTTTGGAAAGCTTCTGAGCTGGGAATTCTTTTCTGAGCCATAAATAAATAAATCTGTGTCCTGAACAGTTAATGAATACAGGAGTCTGGGCAGCTTAAGCTGTTTGGGATATTTAAGAAACCCACATAGTGCTTTTGTTGATTTCCATTTTTCCCCCTAGTATTTCTATTTTAAGTTTTTGTTGGTTTGGCTTTGTTTTGTTTGGTTTTTTTTTKTTTTTTTTTTTTCTTACTTGCTTTATTTATGCTGAATGATCCTGTTGATAATGTTTTTGCCAGCACTTCTGTGTGAGTCCCACAGCAGTTTCGCTGTGTGTTGCACCAAAATGCTGCCCCTAAAACTTTTGATCCACAGATGGAGATTGCAGAGAGTTTAGTGCTTTGAGTACCTTGTCTTTGGAGTTGTCCTCTGGCTGCTTGTGCTGGATCATGTGGAGATGCCAAGAAAATGATCTTGCAGGGATCCTACTGTGATTGCATATACAGCTTTTYCGGGGGAACTCAGTGTGTTTTGCAGACCAAAACTAATTAAACCTCATGACATTCATGGCAAACAGATAAGCATAAACCACAATAAGTAAACTAAAACAGGAAGAGGTGGAGAGCTCAAGTTTCCCATGGTAGTGAGCAGTCACGTTCCCATTGAATCAAGCTATAGGTGCCATGTACATTTGAAAAGGAGGGTGCTGATGACTTGGCTGGGAGARCTACCCTTTTGGCAGTGGATTTTGTGGAGGTTGTGAATCTTTGCAGTTTTGCATCCAACAGCTGCCTGTTAGAGATTGAATGAGTTCAAATCTGCTCAGCATTTCCTTGCTGCTGAGTTCTTGGTGAGTCTGCATAAGCAACGTCATCTTGGAAAGTTACTGAAATGTCCTCCTGCCCTTCCAGACTGGACTTCTCCGAATTAACCAGCCTTAATTGGAATTGTACCTTTTTCATTTTTCATTAAGCAGGAAGTGCCTGACAGAGGTGCACCAGCTCTCGCAACAGTGACAGGTTSTGATCATTGCTGGGTTCTGACCTCATTGGTGCAGTGTTTCTGGTTATTCCATCTTTGATGTGGCTTTTGAGAGAGTTTTGATACTCTTAACATTGTTGCTGTCATGACTGTTGGTCAGAGGCAAAACAAAAAACCTGTGCTGGTAAAGTGGATAAGCTGACTGTACAATAAAATTGAATAAGAATGAGAAATTCACTCTCGTAACTGCTTTGAGTGCACAACTGCTTCCAGTACAAGGATACAAGGGAATGCCTTTAGAAAGTAAAGGGTTTAGCCAGTCTGTTAATCAGATAATTACAGTGCTGTAAGCCAGATTTGTAGGTATACTSATACAATGCAGAAATTGCCATTAGGGCATGCTGTACAAATGGGATATACTGACAAAGTCGGAGAGAAAAGGAGTAATGAAAGAAAGCTATGGTCCTAACTTGCACAGCCTTTTTAAGAAAGCATTTTAGGCTTAGGAGCCAGTTAAAAATGTTAACTGGGCAGGTTCTTTAATATGACATGTGAAAGTGAGCTTTGGAATTGAGAAGAGAAAGCAGCAGACAAAGCATTGGGTGTTCTGGGAGATGATGCTTTCATGGTGGAAAAATGAGAATCATCCCTATACAATCTGGAAGAGGGCAAGTGTAAAAAAAGTGACARAGTTTACAGAAGATGTGAAAGTTCTTTAAATGATACAAGACACCCCCCCCAAAAAATATAAAAAAAAAACCAGTTTGGGTGGAAAGAGCAGGGTAGACAGGTTGCCTTTAGATCTTACAGAGATKACAAGGGTTACACTGGAAAGGAGTAAAGTTTGTGTAAACTGAAGAGACAAGGCACGAAAGAGGACCCATGAGGGTGCTGGAACCTCTTTTACCAAATCAGCATGCCTGAAAGCATACTGGATAGCGACAGAGTTCTGTTACTGTGTGTGTTCTCAGACAGTCATGGAAAAGAATGAGCCAAAAAGGAATGTAAAGGTCACTTAGAAGGACTCGGGGGCATCTGGCGAAGCAGGGATGTTGAGGTATTTTCTGCTATAAACTGTCGCACCTACTGGAAGGGAGGAATACCAGAGTTCATCCTCAGCATAACAGAGTGGTTGAACCTGCTGGAACTGCTTTCTATTCAGTGGTTATTGGGGGGAATAAGCTGCCACAGAAATCARAAGAGTAAATGAATGCTTGCTGAAATTGTGCCTAAAACCCAGGGGCTTAGCATGATGCTCTAAGTGCCAGCACCAAAGAGCAGGAGTTAATTTAGCGTTGGTTTTCTTACTGTAAGCTGTCTTCCTAGGAAACRTCCCAGAGCATGAACTGTTGATATTGGAGCATACGTATTCATTTTTKAATTAATTTTAATAATGTGGGCATGAGTCAATATGCGGTAGTGCTGGGTGCTAATGAAGTGGATTTCAGACCAATGGGCTCTGGAGAGGAGCGCAGTTTCAGTATTTTCCTATTACACATTTCAGTTTGCTGAGAACTTGGAGCAAAGGACAGCATCTCTGCTTCATTTGTTGCTGGTTTTGCAGTTTAATTAGTGCCCATCATTACTCCCATGAAGGTGAATATGGGCTTAGAGAAATCTTCAGCTCTGCAGAGGAACTCTGTAACGAGATGCTAAGAAGGGGCTGTTCATACGTGGGAAACAAAAGGCSCTTTATGTAAAAGTAGCTTGTTAGCTTTTTGTTTTTAAGCTGTGGCATGTCTAAGCCATCAGGGTGTCACAGACTAATAAACTGGCCAGTCCCTCTGGAATAGACATTYGTGGTGGTGATTTAGAAGGTGCATTTATACAGTAGTCTCCAACTTCATTACTACGCTGTTTCCTTGGATACTGAACATTTTACATATAATTACAAGAGGGACRTTAACAATGCTTCGTGATTCTAATGGTTTTAATAAAAGTTTTTCATATTACTTGGTTAGTGGTTCTTTTTTTTCTTTAATATTCTATATCAGAGAGGAAGAACAAAAGGAAGTGATTCTTGTCAGCCAATTTGCRCAAATTCTTTTGAGCCAAGAATAGGTTTTATTTCTTAAAGTGTGGAAATCCTGCATGCTATTTCTGGAATATGTTGCTGAATGGGTTGTAAATAGGGGTTAGGGTGCTACTATTCATTGTAAGATGAAATTCACACTGTTTGGGAACAATTTTACTATAGTAAAGAAAAAGCTGTTTAAATGCTGGGCAGTAAACAAAATTTGTTATGGGTGTGAAAGCATTTAAATACTTCATGTGTCTATTTAAGGCTTGGGTATTTTGATAGTGTTCAGTATGTTTCTCAAAGGTACTCTCTGCTCTTTACACACCATCTTGGTTGCCTCAACTCCGGCTGTTGTTTAGCAAACAGCTTGAGCTGCCATGGACATGGAAAGGATCCCTCCTGCCTGCCCCAGCCTCCCGTTCCCATCTCCCTCCCTCCCTTTTGTTCACAGGCATATTT
>NW_026623494.1:784296-826458 GCF_030028575.1 Malurus melanocephalus | reverse complement strand
CAGGCTGCGGTGCCCAGGCTCACACGGTGATGTGCTGTGTGTTGTGGCCCTTCACTGATCCTGCATGTGAGCATGAAGCTCTGTGTGTGTTATCTCCACAGCTTTCAGCACATCTGATTGTTCCACTGGCTGCAGAGGAAGCTTTCATAAGCGCTTGAGGAATGTCTGCTTGGGAGCAATATTTTTACATGTCAGAAAAAAGAATTAATGCTTTAGTGTTCTTCGAGACCTCGTTGGACCTTGGGATATCCCCTAGAAACACAGCAACAAGGATTTAAACTCTGAAGTGTCTGTAACTGTCACAGGCTGTGTAGTTACATGAAGTATGAGGGCAGCTGGGCGTGATGAAATGGGCTGTACGTGTGCGTGTACACTTTCACACAAACCAGAAGTGTGYTCACTTACTGGAAGCTGGTTATAAGTTCAAAATGTGCCTTTTTTAGTGTTRGAAGAACTACTTTATATTCCTACTKCTACTTTTTCTTCAGAGAAACAAWATATTGTGTAGTTYGTTTWATGTAATAAAAGTATTTTTCTAAAAGCCACAGAATACAGAATTTAATAAAGTAGCATTTGAAGATAAATTTAACGGATGTATACGAGAAGGCTCTTTTATAGTATACTCAGTTTTATTGAAGTYCTCACAGCAGCTTTCATATACCAAAAGCTATTGGCAGTCTTTTCTTATCAAAGTTATATAGAACTATATTATATACACAGATATTTTGTCCGTACCCATTATAGTTTGACAAGCGAGGCTGCGTTTTTCCCCCTTCTGTTGGTTTTGTAGGTTTGCTTTAGTAAGCTTCTGCATTGCTATTTTATAACTTGTTTCCCCCCTGTATACTTTCATCTTGAAAACACAGAGGAAACAGGTTAAGTTATTCCTGATGATTTTGATCTTTGACCTGATGCTCCCTTAAACAACTTATTTTGGGGGTTTTTTTTGCCTTTCTGGAGATTTGCAGAGGTCGGGTTGAAATGGCAGCTGACTTTCAGTCAGTGCATGGTGGAACCTGAGGAAGAGCTTTCTGCCAGTAATGCCTTGTTATGTGGAACTTCATTTTAAACTGTTTCAAATTCWGGAGCAGCGAGCCTCACTGGGCATGAGTTAAGAGTTGTTATTTAGGCTAGAGTCCTTTTAATTTCACCTGAGCAGCTTTCCCCTTCTCTTTTCAGAAAAAAAAAGGGGTAAGCAAATAGTGATAATGTGGCCTGAGCTTGCTTTTGTGGGATGCTGTAAGAGGGAACATCCTTGTACCTTTGCCTAGGGYAGCTGCTGGGAGCTGCCCACTACCACAGCACCTTTGGGACAAGGCAGGAGTGATGGAGCAGCATGGCATAGCCACATCTGGGTGTTGAGGGAACTGGTGGGATGATATGTGGTTGCCGGCGCTGGTTTCTCCCCTCCTGGTGCACAAACAGAAGGTAGTCAGTGATTGTCTGTGTTTTGGGAACATGGATCATCAGCTTGGGGACAGTGACGTGCCCCATTTATAGGCAAGCCCTAGGTTGGATGTACAGCATGTAGTATGAGATTTCCACTTCACTAGCAAATTCTCTGCTTGTCAGAGTGTCTAAGGGATGGGGTGACTTCCTTCAGTAGGAAGATTTATCCCTGGGGACTTGGTGTGGCACCACCAGAGTGTGGGCTCCCAGCTGGCAGGGAGCAGTCAGCCAAGGAGTCTGACAGGGAGCTGATGTACAGGATGGGGACACGATGAATGTGTGGTCGGGGGACCGGGCCTGACCTTGCCTTGTGTTTTAGGTCATTTACTCCAGCCACTGTTTGGGGTGCACACCCAGGATTTGGGAGCACAGGYTTTGCAGCTTGATTTTTGGCTGCAGGTGATCCTGACTCCAGGAGAACAAACAGAACAGGGTGAGACACTGAGATGTGGCTGTTTTTGCTGGTGGCTGTGATTATAAACAACATAGTGGAAACATAATGCTGTGGATGATGTTGTTAGTATTATTATTATCATTATTACCTCAGCCTTACTGCCCTCTATTTCGTGATCAGTGCCCACTTAATTTTCCAAAATCTACGTATAATTTGGAAGACCGAACCCGAACTGACCTGTGAATGAATGAGTTTTGAGTGGTAGCTGCTGCAGTGATGGTGAGAAATACAACTGTAGGACCCTCTGTTCTGGAAATTTAGGCCATAAATGCTGCTGAGTACTGCTTTGTAGGGAAACCTTCCTGCCCTAGACTGTGCAGGTCRCAAGGGCAGCATAGCAAGGCAGTGAGAGCTGGGTTGTGTGGGAGGGGTCTCCTTTGTAACCTGGAGCAAGGGGCTTGAGATGCTGTGCTTCTTTCCTCATCTGGAAATGGGCTAAGTGTGTGCACTTMCCTGACCTTTGAGTATGCACGAAAATGAGGGATCTCAAGGGCAGTGCTSTCAGGGCAGGTGGAGGCACTTTGCATTCAAAGCTCTTTTGACAGCCAGTGAGTGTGGGTGCTCAGAGATGTCCAGTACCCACAGGGATTTCAGGGATGGCAGTCTGCCGTGGAGCCTGTACCTGCTTCCCAGTGTACCTGATGGGGAGGCTCTCCATGGAGGCTGGGCTGCTGTGCTTGTTTAGGTGCCTTTCRTAGAGAAAGGGCAAATCTTGGCTCTGTATGGCTGCTTGCCTGGTTTTCCATGTAGTGCTCCTGTAGATATTTGAGGAACATGCTTCTCCAAAAGAAAGCATGGCGCTCTGTTAGTGAGAAAAGCTAAAAAAAGCCCAGCTTTTTTTTTTTTTTTTCTTTTATAAATTTTGCCTGATTTTGACATATGAAACTGGATCGTAAATGAAAATATATTTTTTCTGAGGTTCTGCCTCTTGTGCCAAATATTTTAAAGGCACTTTTCCAAGGTGATTATCAAAAATCTATATTAAGAGATACCTTATTTAATCTAACATATGCTGATTGCCATGAAGATATTTTCAGCAGATACTCTGCCATGGTGTCTGTTATTCTTCAGGACATAAATAACTGCTGGACTGTAGATGACTCTGTGGGTAACTGGCGGCTTATGGGTAACCTCTTTTCTGGCACAGAAATAATGGGTTGTTTGTTCCTCCAGCTGAAGTCATGATGTGTTTTGATGTTTCTGATTTACATTTTTAGCACTGTTCCTGATACCATTCAGTGTTCTGTGAACAGTCTTTAAACTTGGTGTTTATTTTGGAGCCTTGGATTTCCAGCAAACAAATACGTGATTARCAATTAATGGTTTTGCTATAAATAAACAAAAGTGAACGGTTCAGCTTTAAATAGTGATCTCTGCTCTGTGGAGCTTTTAATTGAGCCGTGCCTGCAAAGTTGAACCTTTGCAAACATGCAACAGGCATTGAGGGACTTGAAGCTGTGCTGACTGAACTGGCTGAGCTGGAAAGCTGAAGCTGTGGTGGTTTGAGTTAACATATGGTTAACTAAAACATGGTTATAATTCACCTATCTATGCATGATGGGGGAAGAATCATGGTTGCAGTACRGGTAAAATGTTTGAATGTGGGGGGAGTTCCAGTGTGCAGAAGACTCCCAGAGCTGTGCCTTTCCCTCGGGGCTGCTCTCAGGGTGTGGGTGGCTGTGGAGGTGGCACCAGAAGTGGTCCCGGAGGTTCTTCTGCACAGCGACAGCAGATCTGTCTCTTTAAGTGCCACAAGCACTCCTTTGTGTGCACTGAAAATAGTATGTTATTATATCCCCTTCAAAATAATTGGATTTAGCACCTTGTATGGATTTGRGTATTTCCAATGCAGATAGCAGTCCAAGGCCAGCTTTGTTGGAATGCTTTCCTCCTTGCACACGTTGAACCTTAAYACATGAGCTGGAAGGAAAATTCTGAGTTTTTCTCTGAACTGTTAGGTTTAAGTCTGACTCCATCTACTTTCCTATTTCTCACATGTTGTCTGCAGTGTGTATTCCACTTATCTGAGAGAAAGTGTGATTTATTTGACCTGATGTAGCTGTGCATTGCTTCTTACTTAGGCAGGTTAACCAACTACTACGGCCTGAGCTGGATGCAACTTTAAAAAGTGATGGCAACAGCCCTCTCTCTAAATGGTGCCTGCTGAACAAATGACTAACTTTCTGATTTTTTGCGGAAAAAGCTGGAGAGCAGCCACTCTATCAACAATCCTTTTTTTGTTTGTTCCTTCCTTTTTTTTTTTTTTGGTGGGCTCTTACAGTTCATCCAAGTTTCCAGAGACTTTGATCAGAGRGCCCCTGAGAGGCAGGTTTTGGGGATCTGGCTTTCAGAAAGGAGGCTGCTTTGCCGTGCCTAGAAGCCAGATCCATTGTAGATATCTCTAGCTGGTCATAGACAGCTCCAGTGTGTTGCTCCAGAAGCAGCTCCGTGTTGTGCCTGTGACACAGCAGCAAGTGCCAGCACCCTGCAGCTTCCTGCCCTATTGAAAGAAAGATGCTCATTGCTAAATCTAAGTTTTGTTCTCAAATCTCAGACTTGTTGAGAATCTCAATCAAAATATTTTCTCCATCATGATCTCTTTTTACTGTTGTGTGTTGCAGCTCTCTTGAAGAGAAATGGCATTGCAAAAACCAGTAATCCAATTCCTAGCCTCTTTCTTCCCATCTAGGTTAGTAAGATCTCACTGATTCTCTAGTAGTTCTGTTTAATTGTGGGGTTTTCTCTTTTTTTGTTTTTTTTGGGGTTTTTTTTTTTTTTTTTAGTTTTTTTTTTTTTTTTTTTTTTTTTTTTTTTTTTGTCCAGGTATTAACTGTAAGTTTTAGTAAGAGAGGTTATTAAAGACACCTGGATACATTTGTATGTCTTCTTTAGTGTAGAATGAAAAGCTTTATCCTACAGACTCTTTATAAATTCATTACTGGACTCTCATGATTTTGATTGGGCATCTCATAATCATAGAACCATGGAATGGTTAGGGTTGGGAGGCATCTCTAAATATCATSTACTCCAACCTGACAGTCCTTTCCCTTCATCTCCATTTTATGTTGTGCATTTTACATGGAGCTGTCAACAGTGAAGAAGCCTTTTGTATGTGCATCTCTATTTTCAATTTCCCTTCATTTGCCCATGTATAAAGGTCTGGACCATTTAAGCTGTTCTACCTCCCCACGCAGAGTGTCTGAGGGAGATATATAGTATTTTTTTCCTCTGAGAATAGCAGCTTACTGCAGTCCTTATACCTACATACCTATTATGGCCCTGGAAACAGTAGTTGTAAATCTCGTGGACTTCTTTCTTACTATAAACTATATCCAGATAGTTTATACAAGCCTCTGCAAGCTGTCAGAAGGAGTATGTGCAGTATCCCAAACACAGAACAGACCGGAGGCAGCAACTGGCAGCAGCTGGGACTAGAGGGTGTGAGTTTGCAGGAAAACAACCATGGAAGAGAGTGCAGGGTGGGAGCTGAACCTTGTGTGGGAGAGGTGGAATATGCTTTTATAGCTGCAGGGACATCCCATTCACATCAATGCTGCACTGCAGCTCACAAAGTGCTTGTCTCATTGTTTGTTTCACCAGGTATTGTATGCAATTGAGATTCAGATGGCTCCAGGGTGCAAAAGACTATCTTTTCTCAATATTATTATTATTATTAGCATTATGATAAGGGCAGTTGCAAAAAGCCCTGTCAAATCCTGCCCAAGTCCCACTGTACGCTCCTGGAATGTGCCCCATGGCAGGCTGTGGTCCTGCTCCCGATCCTCAGCAGCCTCTGGATGTATGAGCAGAGCTCTTGCCCCTGAGGACGAGAAGTGCAGCTGGATAAAAAGCTGTTGATTTGGAGGGGATCCAGATTTGCTTGTGGTGAAGAGAGAGCTGTGGAGAGACCCGCAGTGACAGGAACAGGACTCATCAGTGCTGGATTTTTGCTGTTGACATTGCACCTTGAAACAGCTTTCAAGGCAGGGCTCCTTGGATGCAGGTTGGAGTAGATTTGTGAGTAAAATGTAAGGGGAAATAAAAAGAAAAGCCAGATAAAGCAAGAAATAGTATCATTGAGTGTGTTTCGTTAGGAAGCCCCCGTGAAAATAGGTGRCTCATTTTGAAAGTGCCCTAAAGCACCCCATTTTACAGTGACTGAGAMGCAGGAGCCAGGGGGGATTTGAGATACACAAAGCGTGAAAACTGGATATCAGCCTTTGTTTCCCTGGGGGCAGACCACCAAGGGACAAGCTCAAATCCTTTGTAAGGTGGCTCCCAGGAATTCACTTTTGACAGATCTCACATGGCGGCACATTATTCCTCCCCCYTCCTCCTACCATTTCCCCAAGCTGCGTTTCATCCTCCAGGGGAGAGTCCAGCAGACGCTTTGCACCCTCTCTTTGGGAAGACAAATGAAGCCTGGCTGCTGCTCCCGAGTAGGAACATTGCTGATGAGCTGATACTTGGCAAAAATTGGTGTTGTATGGAAAAAATCCCCAGCACCTGCTAGCAAAACAAAGTTATTCATGACATACGGCTGGGTGGCTAAATCTTCACTTCCTAGGGATGGGCTGAATTACACTCGCTACACGCTGAGCGGCCTGTCTCCTGTGTGGAATGACATGCAGGCAGCAGGAGGATTTGCAGCTTTGAGAAAGGTTAGGATTTATAGYGCTGTCTCTTGCAAGGGCTTACTCTGCAGAAATGATCATTTTGTCTTCACCTTCTCTTTTGGGGATAAACACATCACGATATAATCATATATATGGAAAAGCAGATCTTCATGCTCATCGGGGAGCAGGTAGCTCCATGAATATATCTCTTGTTGTAAATCTGTCAGTGTCAGTAAGGTTTTTTTCCCTCCTGCCTAGACTTGGACACACATCTTTAATTCATTTCTGCAAGGCACAAGTTCTAAATTCTTAYTCTATATTCTGATTTCTTTTCCTGGCCAGTAAATTGTTAGCCATTCGTTACGGGGTGAATTATTGTGGAGTGCAAGAAAGTTGTCTGCCTAGTGGAAGTGTTGTTTAAGCATGCTTTTTTCCCTTATTCACTATTCATTGGTAACATGCTAGTGATACTGCCTGTGTAATGAGAGGAGAGTAAAAAATCCATGTCTCTCTCCAGGCTATGCTTGAGTTTTGCAGGTAGAATCATACCTCGGTCTTTAAATTGCTAGATTGATGTCTTCCATATGCCTAAATACTAATTTCTATGAGTTTGGAAGAGTTTTCAGTGGTTCTGTGCTAAAAAGAACAGGAAAGAGGAAAGAGACTCCTTTGAAGAGGTCACTGATGTAAATGGGCACTCACATCCTGGTGGCAGTATTGAAAACAGATTTGTTGTCAAGTTTTTTCTATCACTGATGCAGCTTGGTGAAAGCCTTTCATAGGCGATAACTCTAAACCAGTCACAATGCTTTGCAATCTGCAGTGAATCGTTTTGCAGGTCCTCATAGCCTGGTCATGCAGAAATTTTTGTGTAGTCAAATTGCTGATAGGAAATTGTTGATAGGAAAGAGCACTGAGAAGAAGAGGTTTCATGCCTCTGCCTGTGTGGCAAGCTTGTGGGTTTTGTGTTTTGATGATTAGATTGGCTGTTGTTGATGTTTGAATGAAAGGAGTTACATGTAAGATTAGGGTCACTTCCAAAGAAATCAAGAGCTTTTTTTCCTGCAGCAGTTGCATACTTCTCTAGATACTATTCAGACTTCATCTGCATGTGATGTTACTGTTCTTCTGCTTCCTAAAAATACCTTTACGTTTTCAAATATACCTTTATTTGCTGTAAAGCTGTTTATTTAGTAAAATGGAAATAGCTACCATTTGAAAGAGAATTGTGACAACTCTCTTGAGGAAACAAAAGTAATTTCAAATTACARTATTTTTCCATACCATAAGGACTCCAGTCCTGTCCTGTGGGAGGAGACACCCTTCCTTTCCTAACTTCATCMAGGGAAATAATGATTAAGATGAAAACCTTTAAGTCAAGGTTTTTTCACCCCTTTTTTTTTCCTGTACACATGGGTGCATAAATACCTTGACTCACAGAAATTTGTCATCTGAAGTTGAGAAACTGTTTTTTCCTCCTTATAGCCCAGAGGGCCCATGCATAAAAGCTCCATTGGGTTCTCCACCCTTCATTGACTGAAGCTGGAAGTTGAAGCACAGATTGGTTTCTCCTCTCTTTAAAAGAGCAGTAAAATGTTTTTAATGTTTTTTTTGGGTTTTTTTTTTTTTTTTTTTTTTTTTTAGCTAGTCACATTGCCTGAATTAATTTGCCTAATGGTCAACTGGAAAAATGCTGGCAAGTGTTTAACTGGACTTGAGAGTAAGGTAGGGAGAGAGGAGAAGGCTCTTCTTGTTATCCCTTCTGTGGTCTGCGAAAAGCTAATTCCTCCTGTTTGCTGAAGAATTTTGCCTAACTTTTGGCTCTTGTTTACCCAAGAGACATATGCGCTGTTTTCTTTTTCAAGTATTTTATGGTGTGGAGATCTTTGGAATTAGAAAAATTAGCCTAGGGAGAAGGAGTCAAACCAAGGAACACACAGCACTTGTTTCATATTTGCACATTGAGTCAGAGCCACATTTTTGGTGTGCAGGAATCCTGGCAGTTCCTGGGACTTCTGTCTTCCTTCTCTGTCTGGTGGGGTGTTATGTTTGGATGCAGCCCAGACCGGAGGTTGCCAGAGCCAAGATGAGATAAAGGAATGATGATMATTTCATTTCTCAATTTCTCTGAGGAACACCAGCCACCTACAGGTCCTTGCAGCTATTCTGCAAGGCTTGGTCATGTAGTTAGTCTTAGTTCCAGGAGCAAAGGAGAATGTCTCGAATGATGAGCTGAATTTGAAATTATAGAGTTCTCCATGATGTTCAGGCTTGTTAAGGAGTACTAAAAATCAAGACACACTATTCTGTTTTTCTATTTTTTCCTTCCCACTTCAAGGTCAGGGTATTTAATGAGAGCTCRAGTGGAAAGATGTTGACTCCTACATTATATTACTTTTTCACCTCCTTGCGTAATGAGAAGGGAGGTGTTTCCTTTTAGTCTGTGCTGCTGTTGTACAGCAGTTTTCTTCTCTCGGAAAGCTTTTCCCTGTTTCCTTTTCCCTGTTTCCTTTTCCCTGTTTCCTTTTCCCTGTTCCCTTTTCCCTGTTCCCTTTTCCCTGTTCTCTTTTCTCTGATCTTTTTTCCCTGTTCTCTTTTCCCTTCTCCCTTCATATCCTTTCTTTTTTCCTTTTTTTTTTCTCCATACTAACCATATTGAGAGTATCAGGGGGATTTTTTTTAGTAGCTCCTGCCCAAACGTTTTAAAATYAAGCAAAGTAATCACAACCTTTCTCTTCACTTGAAACCATAACATTTTTTGACAAGAAGGGCCTTTAAAGAAATGCCTCCTAATTTACGGTGGGTTGCTTTGTACTTTGTTTCTGTAACCTATCTCATTACATTTCCTGTGTGTTAAGTATGTATGTATTATGAGCTCTTAAAAACAAATATCCCAGAAGAAAGGAATTCAGTAAATGAATAAAACATTCTTGGGTTGCCCAAGTGGCAGCGTAATAGCTCATCCATTGGGACTTTCATATAGTATAATGATGGYAGCCATATAAATATATGGATAGATGAATAACTTCAATGAGGAGCTTGTTACAACTCTGCATACCACATCAGAAATGAAAGCAAATTCTGAAAGTGCTGCCTGATGTGAAGGTCCAATTTTTCCAGTGCTAACCATGATATTCTGCCTGAAAATACACAAGCTGTGTGTCTGTGTATACATATGTACAGACAGCTAAAACATGCTTTCAATAGCACATACACACATACATATGCTGATTCTAGGTGGAATTTAGTATTTCAGGACTGATATTGATTGTACTGAACCTCTAAAACTTTGTAGGCCGTTGACATGACTGGGTTTGCAGCAGTGTGTTTGAGATTAAGTCCTAGCSCTGGCTTTCTCTAAAAATGATAAAATAAGTGGAATGGCAGCATAAGGTTGCTKTGTTGTATTGCCTGGGATACACATAACTTTTTAATGAGGTTCCCTGAATCACACAGCTTTGTAAATACCTACTTTGATGCCTGTCTGCTGCAGCAGAGTGTGTAACCTTGGGTAGAGCTGAAAGTAAAGTTTCAAATAATTTTTTTGTATCAATGATATTCTCAGGAAAACCGATTTCCAGTTATGTTGGACTTGAAAACCTGATGCTGATGACCCTGAAAGATGGAGAGAAACCAGCTCAGGCTGAACTATGGCATGGACAGGAGAGACTAGACCACCAAATGAGACATAAATAGGATAAGACAATTCATTTCYTCACTTCAAAGAATAGGAAAATGAATTTCTAGGAAGATGCTGAACTGTGGTGAAGGAAGTCAAGGTGCTCATATGAAACATAATACTGGTTTCTTGTGAGGCAGCAAAAMTTGTCTTCTCTTAGCAGGGGGAGAGACTGGTATTGTGTTATAGACAAAGGATGCTGAAGTGCTCTTCATGAAAGGCAGCAATCCAGCGATTGTTGATTGTTTTAATAATGCACATCACAGAAGAGGTTCAGCCCCTTATCTTCTCATGAGATGTGTGTCTCTCATTAGATTTTTTCATTTTCATTGCCTGGCTTTTCCTCAGCAGCTCATTGTATGTTGTATACAAATACATACATACATAAATATACCTACCTATATGTATTCACACACACWTAAATATATGACGAGCATCATCTCCCACACTAGTATGAAGAAAGAACTTTCAGTGTCAGTACTCAAAAGTGATCACATAAAGCCCCAAGAAAATAAGGAACTTTGATATTTTCATACTGATGGATTAAATTAATGAATGTTGGGTGTGCTGAAGAATAAGGTGCCACTGGCAATCTTTAAGCTGAATTAAATGGCAACAACAATAAAATAATCTTCCCTAGTTGAAACAGAAAAATTCCATCCTGGGACTCCTGGAGGTCAGGCTGAGCATCGGGAGACCTATTCCCTCATGTACCCAAAGGATGTTGGAGAATTGTGCTTATTTGATGTATGAACTGTATGGAACAAGATGTTAATCATAGGACTCACATGCACAATAATTGAGTAGGCATATTAGGAAAAGGAACTGCCACAAATTAAATTTTCCTGCCTCTGGGGAATGCCGGTCTGGAAGGTGATACAATCTTATATTTTTCTTCCTTTTTTCTAAAGACTTTCTTGGTTTTTTGATTTTTTTTTTTCAATATAATAGAAAAGAAAATRAAAAGGAAACAAGGCAGGGGGATAACTGCATGTGAAAATAAGTGAAAGATGAGGACTTTGACAAACGCTTGGGAGAATCKACCAAATTGATGAGTATGTTAAATGATGGGATAGATACTGTGGGATCAGGAAGTTAAATGTTGTGTGTGGACAATGCAACATCAGTATGGTAAATTGGTTGTTACTGAAACTGCAGTAGTCCCTGTGTTGCATTGGAGGTGATAACTAACATGAATTCATATCCCAAAACCTGTGTGCAATTTATAAATCTCCTTGGGGAAGTTAAAGTCATGTTGGAAGTTTAAATTAACCTGTGTCATTATTGACGGCTTTTCCTATCCTTTTCCTCCCTGTATTCTAGCTTGGAGAAARCGACCTTTTTCAAGCAGCTTTTAAATGACAATGAGAATAACGTGTGTTTGCAGTGGGTCTTTCAATAATTGCCTTTTTTAATCGATTTTTATTAAAAAAAAAATAGTATTTTCACAAGTAGCAGTGCATGTACTCTGTAAGAGAGAAGCTTATTCGCACTGCCTTACTGTAGGCACCTGTCTAGTTTCCTCAGGCTTCTTTCCTCTGCTTTCAAGGSGGAAGCGATCAGGAGGACTTGGCTTCCAGCTTCTGCAGTACCCTCCAGCAACCAGCCAGTGCCTCCACTTACTCTGTCTCTGCTTAACCTCACAATGTAGGGGCTTGAAGTGAGKCACTGGACTTTTTCTGAAGGTACCYGTATTTAAAGTAATGACTGTGTAAGCCATTTTTATTCTACTTGTTCTGGTTGGCACTGATTGCATCATTCTTAACTGACCRTACGAAAAACAAAAGCTTACATTTGACTATCACAGTGCTACATACAAATGAAAATCCAGTCTCCTATCCAAACATTGGGAATGAAAATGAGTTTTCCAATGTGCTCTGAAAACAAATGAGTTCAGGCTTAGTTGGAGCTGCTGATGAGTAAAAATCAATATTTTTTGTATGTGGTTCACCCTTCTGTGTAAATTTGCACAAATATATGTGGCTGATTTTAATTTTTTATTCACTGTGATTATTATTCTGGACTGTGTGCATGTGAACATGGATGTGGTAGGGTCTTTTATGTTAAAAAAGTGTACATTCATGCATATATGTATATATATGTGCATGTATGTGCACATGCATATTTACTACTCACACACGTGTGAAAATACCCACAGATTGTATGTGTGCATATGTATTTTTGTTTTGTTAAATATATGGTGAATCGATATTACAGAGATTTTACTTTAGAAATTTACTAAATTTAGAAATTTAGAAATTTAGAAATTTAGTTAGAAATTTAGTAAATAGTTTTGACACGTCACTTCACAGTACAGTTTTTATCTCTTGATCGACCATTTCTTGTTTCCTCTCTCTGTCACAGGGTGAAAGAATGATGTGATGGATGTGAATATGGGCCGCTGGTCAGGCTCACGGCTACCTCCGCCATGCCTTGCCCTTCTGATTGTCAAGTTCCTGGCCTCTATTTGCCAGGCGGCTCATGGGACTGCCCCGCTTGGCTTTCACTTCACACATTCCRCTTACAATGCCACGGTGTACGAGAATTCCGCAGCCAGGACCTATGTCAACAGTCAGACGAGGATGGGCATTACCTTGGCCGACCTTTCGTGGGACGTCAAGTACAAGATAGTGTCTGGTGATGATGAGGGCTTTTTTAAAGCAGAGGAGGTTGTCATTGCTGACTTCTGCTTCCTCAGAATAAGGACTAAAGGTGGGAATTCTGCTATATTGAACAGAGAAATCCAGGACAACTATTTATTGATGGTCAAAGGGTCTGTCAGAGGAGAGGACTTGGAAGCATGGACAAAAGTGAACATCCAGGTTTTGGATATGAATGACTTAAGACCTTTGTTTTCACCAACCACATACTCTGTCACAATAGCAGAAAGCACTCCTTTAAGGACTAGCATTGCACAGGTGACCGCAACAGATGCGGATATCGGGTCCAATGGTGAATTTTATTATTACTTTAAAAATAAAGTTGATCTCTTCTCAGTTCATCCTACGAGTGGTGTTATTTCCTTGAGTGGCCGCTTAAACTACGATGAGAAAAACAGATATGACCTTGAGATTTTGGCAGTGGACCGTGGGATGAAGCTTTATGGAAACAATGGTGTAAGCAGCACTGCCAAGCTTTATGTTCACATTGAACGTATAAATGAACATGCCCCCACAATAAATGTAGTAACCCATATTCCCTTCCCATCAGACAAGGAACCTACCTATGCAGTTGTTAACGTTGATGACTTGGATGAAGGAGCCAATGGAGAAATAGAATCTGTTTCCATTGTGGCAGGAGATCCGCTAGAGCAATTCTTTCTGACTAAAGAAGGGAGGTGGATGAATGAGTACAAAATCAAAGAAAGAAAGCCTATTGATTGGGACAGCTTCCCATATGGTTATAACCTGACTCTCCAAGCAAAGGACAAAGGTTCTCCTCAGAAATTTTCTGCGGTCAAACTGGTCCACATTGCTAGCCCTAAGAAAGAAAGTATCCCACTGAAGTTTGAAAAGGAAGCATATGATACTGTGATCAGTGAATTTTCACCTCCTGGTGTGGTAGTTGCAGTAGTTAAGCTGGTGCCTGAGCCTCACGGTGTGGAATACAGGATATCTCCAAGTGAGGATGCCGAGTATTTTAAGATCAATCCCAACACAGGCCTTATTACTACTGCTCGTCCTTTGAAAATCATTGAGAAGGACCTCTACAAATTAGAAGTACATGCAAACAAAGGTGGCGATTTAAAAGCACAGGTTACTGTCAGGTTAGAAGATGCCAAYGATCACACTCCGGAGTTCCAGCAGCTCTCCTACAGCTCATTCGTCAATGAAAGCGTCCCTGTGGGGTCCAGCGTTTTGGCAGTGTCYGCAGTTGATGAAGACAGGGGAGAAAATGGATACATCACATACAGCATTGCCAGTCTGAACTCACTACCATTTACCATTAACCAGTTTACAGGTGTCATCAGCACATCTGAAGAACTGGATTTTGAGTCCTCACCAGAAAGCTACAGATTCATTGTGAGAGCTTCTGACTGGGGTTCTCCCTACCGCCACGAAAGTGAGGTGAATGTCACCATATACATAGGCAATGTCAATGATAACAAACCCCTCTTTGAAAAAGTGGCCTGTCAGGGAGTGATTTCGTCTGATTTTCCTGTTGGTGGTCATATCACGGCTGTTTCTGCAATAGACATAGATGAGTTAGAGCTTGTGAAGTACAAAATAATCTCTGGAAATGAACTTGGCATTTTTTATTTAAATCCAGATTCTGGTGTCCTCCAGCTTAAAAAATCTCTCGTTAACTCTGGAATAAAAAACAGCAATTTTGGCCTTAAGATAACGGCAACTGATGGAGAGAACTTTGCTGATGCGATGTTTGTTAATATTTCAGTAGTTCATGGGAAAGTCTCTTCAAAGACCTTTAGCTGTAGGGAAACTAGAGTTGCTCAGAAGCTGGCAGAAAAATTGCTCAAAAAGGCAAAAGCAAATGTGAAGCTGAATTTAGAAGATGGTTTTCTTGATTTCTATTCGGTCAACAGGCAGGCACCACATTTTGATAAATCCTTTCCTACGGATGTAAAGGTTTCAGAGGATCTGCCGGTTGGTGCCACCATCCTGAGGATAAAAGCCTATGATGCAGACTCAGGCTTTAATGGAAGAGTACTTTATACAATTTCTGATGGTAATGTAGATAGCTGTTTCAACATTGACATGGAGATGGGGATACTTAGTGTTCTCATGCCCTTGGACCGTGAAAAAACAGAGCTCTATCTCCTTAATATTACAATTTATGATTTAGGTAACCCTCAGAAATCTGCGTGGAGACTGCTGACTGTCACTGTGGAGGATGCAAATGACAACAAGCCTGTTTTTCTACAGGATAGTTACTCGGTTAATATTTTAGAAAGTACAAGTCTTGGTACAGAGATTATCCAGGTGGAAGCCAGAGATAAAGACCTTGGAGCTAATGGTGAAGTGACTTACTCAGTGCTGACAGACACCCATCAATTTGCTATYAACAGTTCCACGGGAGTGGTGTATGTTGCAGATCAACTAGACCGGGAAGCAAAAGCAAACTACACCCTGAAGATTGAGGCTAGGGACAGAGCAGAGAGTGGCCATCAGCAGTTCTCCGTCGTGCCTCTGAAGGTTTTTTTGGATGACGTTAACGACTGCTCTCCAGCCTTTATCCCATCCAGCTACAATGTGAAAGTCCTGGAGGACCTGCCGGTTGGCACTGTCATAGCTTGGCTGGAAACTCACGATCCGGACCTGGGCTTGGGAGGCCAAGTCCGCTACTCGCTGGTGAACGATTACAACGGGCGGTTCGAGATCGACAAAGCCAGTGGTGCCATCCGCCTCAACAAGGAGCTCGACTACGAGAAGCAACAGTTCTACAACCTGACTGTGCGTGCCAAGGACAARGGGCGCCCCGTTTCCCTCTCTTCTCTTTCTTTCGTGGAAGTTGAAGTGGTGGATGTTAACGAAAACCTTTATACCCCCTATTTTCCTGACTTCGCTGTCATTGGATCTGTAAAGGAGAACTCCCGCATTGGTACAAGTGTTTTGCAAGTTGTTGCTCGAGATGAGGACTCTGGAAGAGATGGGGAGATCCAGTATTCCATCAGGGAYGGCAGTGGCCTGGGGAGATTCAGCATAGATGAAGAAACTGGTGAGTTTTGTTTCTGATTTACTTTCTCCTTCGTAGTGGTTTTCTTTTTGCAAAACCAAAGCTTAGGAATAATTGTTTTCTACCCTTAAGAAGAAATTAACTTCTTAACAGGCAAAATAAAATTATAAAGAMAGATTTTCCAGGAACAACAATGATATGATTTAATTACCTGGTTACATTCATACTCTGTGGATGTGAAATAGTACACTTTTGTTTTCAGCAGCTRTGTGTGACTCCACTTAGAGGGCAGTGATAGTTACAGAATGACTTGCTTTCRGTCATTGCATTATCTTGTTGATCGTTGTAAGTTACTCAGGTCACCTCCACAGAGTAACAGTGCTCATGACCTTTAATCCAGTGTTAAACCCAATGAAAGGAGATAAGRAGCATGAAACAAAGATTATTTTGTTCTAAAACCTATTTGCGGTCTAGTTCTTGTTGTTGGGAGTAATTTTTCATGGGAATGATTCTGAAATGATACGCCATCCTGTGCAATGCACTTTGTTGTAGTGTAGTGTTCCATCAGTGTTGATGTGCTTATGTAAAAGGTAGAAATCAAGGGAAAAGTTCATAACTGTAAATGAACTGTGCTAGTTTCCCTTTGGTGGTGGTGGGATTATAAATATTGATGTTAGAAAGCATTGTTGATACAGTGAAGGTTTTTAAGACGCTCAACTTTACTACCACGCCACCCTACTGGAAAATACTCAAAATGCTAAATATAGAAGTGTGTTTAGTAAAACACTTAAAAAACTGGCTGTTTAAATGTCTGATGGTTGTTGGGAGTAATGGTACAGCTGTGCACCACTAGAAGTAGTGAGGAAATTAGAAAATATTAGTCAACAGTTTCAGAAATTACATTAAATATGTTAAGTCTGTGGGTTTACTGTGGTTTGTATGTCTTTTTCTGAAGCTTTTAATTGAGAATGTGGTATTAAACATAAGATTAAAATGTATGTTTTGGCAAATTCAAACTGTTTAATCAAATGTCAACTTTCTAAACTGAACGTTATGAAAAACAGACGACTTTACAAATTCTGTGGCTCTCATCTAAGTATAAGCAGAGAAAAATATTTTTGTTCTATTTTTGCTACAGATTCGCTGCTACAGCTGTACACAGATGATTGCAGTCAAAACCTTATGTCCAGAAACATCAGACTTGAGTGTCAGAAGTCAAGAGGGCTCRTGGTCTAATTTCCAGGAATGTTAGGAGCTCCCATATCCTACAGTGCTAATAGCAGTTGAAGKCATTCAGGCAGCATTATTTAGACAGTTGGAAATGTATTTAAATTTTAAGCTCCTGCATTTTGAAATGTTGTGCTACCTACTTACTGAGTGGCATCAACTTCATCTCAATGAGTTCTTTATAAAGCGATGGGAGGTTGGTCCACATGTTGCAGTTTTGATACAGAAATCTCTGTATTCAGCATTTATTGAACTTAAAAGAACTGGTAGGGAGAGTAGCTCTTTGCAAGTCACTTATAACTAAAATAACCAGTTTTTTACCCTGTGCCTACACTAGTAGAGGTGATGGCCTAGAATAAGCTAGGTCCCCTGTTCAGTAAAGCGCAAACCATGTTTTAACATGAGCAGGAATTGTGCTCAATATTCCACATTGAACATACTTTATTTCTTTCCAAAATTGAAATATATTTTGTGGAGAGAAAGAAAGACCTGAAACTCCAAAATTTCAAATATTTTTCTGCCTTTCACTCTTTCATGAGTGTTACATGAAAAYGGACCAACCTGTGCTATTTCTCTTAATCATTTTAGAAGAGACTTGATAATCCAGCAGATCAAAACATCTGGCATTCTTGTTCTKTTTTCCCCAAATGTTCAATACAATCTAAGCCTTCTTGAAAGCAATTTGAAGAGCACTTTGGGTGCAGAGCTGCAGCCAGGGCGATGTGGAGGGCAGGGCTTCAGGGTTACCCTGGGTCGTGCTGTTGTAAGCTGAATGCAGAATTTGACCTTCTGTGTCAAAYAGAATGCAACATTAATACTCTGCTATTGAACTGGTGGCAACTTAAATGCTGCTGAATGATGAATCAGCTTTCTAGCTGTAGAAAAGGGCTTAAGTCACATATTGAATTAATTTATAAAGAGATAGCTGTTTATTTACTTTCAGCRCAGTTCATTTGTCACTTTTAAACTGACCAACTGTATTGGCTTATGTCCCRTCTTTCCTGAAATTTGTGAAGGTAAGCAGGAGTGTGAAGTACAACAAATCAATATTTTTGGCTGCTGCCTTAATGAAAAGATGACTGCAGCATCCATTATAATCATTAGGATATAAACTGGGCCAAATTCATCCTGATGTGTGGGCAGGCTGGACTGCAGGCAAGGCTGTGCTTTCAGCAAAATTCTGCACAAGYGCATTATTTTTATTTTTCTGAAGTATTACATCTTAATGGTGCTGCCCTGTGTGTTGAGTGAGATGTGCTTTTACTCCTTGAGGCACATTGATACTGAGGAGTTGAAAYGATGCCAGGATACCTGAGGAGAAGCAGGCGTTCATGATGCATTCACACTGCACCATGTGGCTGCATGTTTGTTGTTATGGTGGCTTCTTCTTCCGCTGCAGATGTATAAAGGTGCATCTGGAAAAAATGAGGACCAGGGGAGATTTTGTCACTCTCTACARCTGCCTGAAAGGAGGTTGTGGTAAGGTAGGGATGAGTCTGCTCTCYRAGTAACAAGYGGCAGGACAAGAAGAAATGGCCAGGAGAGGTTTAGATTKGGTATTAGGGRAAATWTATTCACYRAAAGTGTTCAGAAAAAATGTGGATGTTGCACKCAGAGCYATAGCTYAGTGATGGGCTTGGCAGTGCCTGKTTTATGGTTGGACTCAATGATCTTAGMGGCCTTTTCYAGATTAAATGATTCTGTGATCTAACTCCACCAAGCTTCATCTGGCTCGTGGTGTGGGTTCCACATTGTATTCAGATCAAACAGTGGATTGTGTTCAGTGAGCTTAGGAGTCTGCTCTGTGTTGGTCCATATGGATCCCTCTGCCCAGTGTAGATGTGCAAATCTGTGCTGCTGCAGTTTGGTAAGAGATGTACCATGGGGCTGAGCCTGGAGTTCCCATCCTACAGTGCTGCTCTTTGCCTCATATCACATAGAATTGTGACATGGAAGATTATTGTTGTTACAGCACTCACTGCTAAATACTCCAGTTAATTCGTGGTGGTAACCAGAAGCATAGTGAGTGTTTGCCAACTAGAAGTGTGAATCACTTCCAATTTGCTTCAGTGGATTTACATTCCATTTCCAGAAGCCAGAGCCAGTACAAGTCTGTAAATAAATAGAAAGYCCCCTGAAGTGGATGGCTGCAGTTCCTGACAGTTCAGCTCCATCTGTGGTTTTCCACTACCTTAGACAGAAAATGAAATTTCTCATGAGTTTAGAAGTCAATCATGATTCATAGCTAAAAGTCTGGTTTAAGACTTACCTAGAGGTTAAAAAAATGGAGGAACTTTTTATTAATAAAGAACTCTTATTTCTGAACACAATAGATATTGAGTTTGTCTCCAGCCCAGGTGTACAGTTCAAACTCATTGATTTTCTATCTTCATTGAAATGTTTATTGGCTGTTGATATAAATGTCATGAACTTGCCATTTAAGAACCTTGCATCAAGGAACATGTACTATGATCCTGCCGTTTATGGTTTCTCATTTTCCTTCTGTCTCCTGTTCAGAACTGGTTTTTTTTGTTGTTTTGTTTGTTTCTTTGGCTTGTTGTTTTTGTGTTTTTTTTTTCTTTTTGCTTATTTTTTCATCCCTCTCATTCTCTTGGAATCCAGAGATGTAATCTGTTATGAAATATGGTTGTTTACAATGAGAACTAGCCACTGCAGGCTTCTTCAAGTCAACAGAAACAATCAACTGAGAAACATGATGATTTCAGCCTAATGTGAAAACATGAAATAAGTTGGGTGAATCATGTGCAAGGGTCTTTGTGAGAGTAGCTCAGGTAGAAGTCTTCACTCAGTGTATTACTTTGGTCAGACATAGCCCGTCCCTGTTAACTGTAAGCCAACTGGGCACAAGAATATATAAGGTCAGCTTTACTGCTGGGTAATTTGTGGTGACTCCTCTCTATGAGATGCATAGTTTTAATCTAATTTCAAAAAATTATCTTTCATTCTTGAACCCATACATAGCTKCATTTGTGGAAATAAAAAGTGGAAAAAAGGTTTTTAATAGTGTAGGGATGAGAGTTATGTAAATAATACTTTATGATTTTTCATTTTCTGAGAATGCAGTGTTAGAGCATCCCACCCTCTTTTCTATCTATAGAAACTGATAAATATCTGATGTTTTGATCTTACTTGTGGAAGTAGTTGGTAACCTTCCCCTTGTACAAGTCTGGTGGTACAGAGAAGCTGAGCCATTTCTTCATCTTTACTGCTTCCTGCCTGCTGTGCACCTCCACTCTCTTTGCCTGTCTGCTGATTGCTGTTCCTGAGAAGAAAATTGTGTAAAGCCCACAAGTTTGGGCTCTGGATCTCTGGATTGTTGTAACACAAAATGAGCAGAGTCATGGTAAAAAAAATTGTGGGATGAGAGTGTACTCTGAGGTTCCATCGTAGGTTAGCTCTAATAGTTATGACTGCTCTTGTGGAAATGGTCTCTGTCAGAGGTCCTACACTGCCTTATTAAAAACCTGGATTTTCTCAGCTCTGGTATATACGCCTCATAGTGCTGATCCCAGAGTGAAGTGCTGTATTTTTCTTGTCTCAGAAGCTCATGGTGAGTCCAACAAACACATATGGGTTTACGGGATCACCTGCCTTGGGTGACTAAATGCCATCTATCAGAACCTCTTTTCTGGCTGCAGTGGAGATTTGAACAACTGGTGGGAGTGCCTGACTTCTTGAAAGGTTGAGTTAGTTCAGTTATTCCTAGCCTAAATGCTGGAATCTTCCTTCTCATTTTTTAATGATTTGTAGTTCTGCTGAACAGCATTTCTTAGCTCCACTTTTTAGTTTGGCATCTGTTTCTACATGTAAATGTAACAGCCTGGCTCTCAAAGAGTTTCTATATTTACCCCTATGCTACCATGGATGTACTGGTAATAGCAAATGATCAAAGTGAAGTCTAGAAGAGCAGAGAGACGAGACACACTCAGCATCTTCTGCTGTAGAGGCTTCTGTAGGGTTTGTCAGATTTGTATGGCAGCATCCTGACATGCAGGGAATGACTAACTCCACTGCACAGGTGGGGAAGCTGAAGAAACAAGTCTATTACTGGTTCTCAGGAAAGCATGGATACTTTCATGGAGACTGAAGTATCATTGAAATTTAGCACAAAGACAAAGCAGWAGTACTAATGAAATGCTTATGGGATCCTTAATGTTCTTGCAAAGCCCATAAGCATGGAGTTAAATAATACTTTCAAAACTTACTGACTTTAGTTCTTAAGGTTTTTCAAGATTAAGTCCCTTGCCTTTCATTAAAACTTTAAATTTAGGCGTTAGCCAATACTAATTTCTCCCCCTGTAGAGGACCTCTGATAAGAATGCAAGCTGTAGATGACCCTGTAACTTGCTATCTTTAGGTATTTCAGCCCTGAGAGTCACATTAACAAGCCAGTCCCGTCTTTCACTGTGCTGAAAGCTTAAAGGTACTGTTAAAGGGAGGTAGAGTTCAAAGTATTACAGACTCCATGGGTTTATTTATGGTGGTGGGGATAGTCATCTGATCTTCTATTTGGATACCTCAAGAGTGATAGAAATGCTTGACARACTGTGGCTAAAGCAGGCAGTTGGTGCTGGAAAATCCTAATCATGGCTTCACATGACTAATAATGGAAACTAGAAACACCAGATTATATAGTTTACAATAAACCAGACCAACCTGCACTGTTACATCTATTTGGCAGAACAGAATAAGTTTATTGCTTCAGATTCCTTGCATCTTCTCGCTGTCTTCTAAAATAGTTTTCAGTTATTGTGTATGCAGGTTGAAGGATACTTTCATTTACTACAGTTTGAGTGGTTTGATAAATATTTATGTAGGACCATTGCTAGGGTTTCCTTGAAAAAAAATGAAGTAAAATGAAAATGGTTTGTGATACATGCTTTTCTCGAGTCACTTTTTTAATTTTATGAGGGCGTGTAGGAGCTGGTGGGTGGATCTGGGTGGACTCACTGGCGKAATTGAATTCACTGTAGAGTTTCGAGACATTACTATTATGGATGTTCTTCATCTTCCGGGAGAATGTAGGCAAATTGCATTACCCAGAGCCAATATTTTGAAGCCACTTTATTATCCCAGGCTTCTAAACCCAATTTTCAAAGTAACTTGAGGCCATACCACAAGAGAAATGAGGGTGGGTGTTGCTAGGAGGTGGCTTGGGAAAGAGGGTTGCCCACAGAGGAGGCACTTGCAGCAGGCACTCATGAGATCATCAGCTCTCAGCCCATCCCTGGTGCCTCTCCTGAGCAGCCCCTTTGGGAAGGAGTGTGCCAGATGGATCACAGAGCACAGTCCTGGCCAAAATCTGGTCTGTCAGCCTGTATCTGTGTCAGGCATGAATAAAGCATTCCTGAGAGCAGCTATTTCTGAGCCTGTGGTACTGTGTTAGCATTGTTCTGTGAGTTATCTCTGGCAGCTTTTAACAGTGCATGTGTTTGTTCATATAGGATTTCCAGTTTTGGGAAAACAATTGTTAACATTTTTATTTTTCTTTAAAATTAGTTGTGGTAGAAAACCGATAATTTATATACAAACTCTGTGTCTGTGTGTTTATAATTTCCCTGTCATTTCTACATGTAAATTAGTAAGGAACARGGCTTGTGTTAGTTTCACTGGAGCAAATTTGTTTAACTTACTTTTAATAATATGAACCCTAAAACAATGCATCAGCTTATGAAAATACTTACTTTAAAAGGCTCTGAGAATCATGCTGACATACTTTCAAAGTCTCCTAAGTGAGGCCAGCCATGCAGAATTGTTCCATTCAAGCTGTTCAGCTCTCTAGGCTTTATATCCCATGAAACAGCTCACAACGTACAATTTTTATAGCTAGCTGTAATTTGCATGCTTTCCCTTCTTTGGAAAACGTTTAGACAATCTCCTTTATTATTCAGGATGCTCCTGGTGATAGGACATTYTGTCTCAATCTCCAAGTAATTTATTTATTAATAAAGAAATGTGTAGTCAGTATTTCCTCCTGTCACCTTTATTACCCCTGAGAGATGTTTCCAAGAGCATTTTGTATTATGTGTTCTCTTATTCTCTCCCTTAGTGGATAATCCCCGAAGTCACCTCTGCATTAGCTTGTGCATCACCATCCATTAAATTATACCCAGGTGTTGCTGCAGAAAGCTTATCTCCAAGGTGCCAGCAAAGGGACCGAGCCACAGGGTAGTGAGTTTGATGATATTAGAGGAAAATTGACTTCCAGTGTCTGCTGTTCATTCTGAGCACATGAGCACCAGCTTTATCCTGGCATCACTTCAGACCATGAGCAGCAATTCATGGTAGTTCAGAGGAAACTGGAGAAAAGTCCGTTTTAGCAGTTCCAAAGCACCAATGGAAGCCAAGGGCATTGAGAAGCAATGCTGTTTGTGAAAAACCGCGGGCTTACGAGCATATGGAGGGCAATATGAGCGCTCCTCTCTTCCAGGGATATACTGAGGAGGATGTTTGGACATTGTCTAAGATTACATGGAGCCATTCTGTTGTACTGCCTAATCCTTTTCTGTAACAAGTCCAAGAGAGAGATCTCCACTGGCCAATAAAACTGAGGACACATTTTGCTATCTGACCTTGCAGCAGGTTGTGTGGCTTTTTAGGGAGCAGTAGAACTGGGCAGAGTTAATCAGGAATTTATGGGGCTGGTTCAGAATGATAACACTGGACTGATCATAGTTCTCTTCCCCTGCTTGAATACATAGGTAGGCTCCAGAATTTACCTTGGAAGCTGGATTACAGTGTACTTTTTATAAAGCTGTTTGCAGTTCAAGGACTACAAGTAATGGTTAATCAGACAGTTGCTTTGAAAGCTTTTCCAAGCTTTCATTGCTCTCATTGCTAAAAATTTGTGTCATATTTTAAGGCTGTTTGGCTAATTTCGGCATTCAAATCTTGGAACTTGTTAGGTGTTTGCCAACAAGGTAAAAATAAAATTAAATTAAAAAGCCCTCCCACTGTTAGATCTCTGAATTCGCATATATGTGTTTACCTGAAGATAGAGGTTTGGACATGAGCTTCTATAGCTCATGGAACAGATTCTTTTAATCTGTAGTCTGCTGTTTAATGTAAACATCTTTATTACATTTTATACACTTATGGTGTCTTATTAGCGTTGAAGTGTTGCCAATGAGAAATAACTGAGAGAAAGCCAAACAGAGTGCATGTGGGGAGGGGGATTTCATTGCAGTTGGTTTGCATTAGGTGTTTGCATCAATATATTGGTGTGTTTCTCACTGTTAAGCTGTCCACTGGCATTGACCTGGTCATTTTGTCAATGCCCAATAAAAGGGGTAGATCACTTGTGGCAAGAAGTTTGTCACAAGTGTTGCTGCAGTGTTCCATCAGAGCGGGGAGTGTGTGAAAGTGTAGGACTGTGCTTTGTTCCCTCTGAGCATAGAGCTGTGGGTCTGCAGAGAGCTATGGTGCACRCCAGCACATCCCCCACTTAAATGATTGGGGATTATCAGAACGTGCTGTGGCACTCAGCACCCCTCCAYTGAGGTACTGGTGTTGATTTTTTGCTCTCAGATGTCTCAGCTTTGCAGCTGTTACTGGAGACAGCCTGGTTACCACAACCCCCCTTGAGAAGGAGGCAGCCTGAAGCTACTTCTCTTAAGAAATGCTTTTCAATTACTTTGATATTTTCATCTTGGAGTTGAGMAAAATGTGCTCACTGTGAGTGACAGTTCTTCAAGGTGGTGAACTGGGAAGGGGAGAGTAATCTGATTGTATGTGGTTTCAAACAGCTGTGTCCACAGTGCCATGGCAAGATCTGCCTTCTTTCCCAGCTGAAGCCTTTGGTTCTTCAGTTTTACTAAAATATGCACAGTGAATTATTTTCTGATTTTAGATCTTTGCAGCCCATAAGGAATTATATGTGTCTTTATTCGTGGATTTTTCATCTTCATTTGAAAATTTACTGAGAATTTGTGTTCTGGAAATGTAACTTTACGCATAGGTCATTAAAAATGGTTTTACTTCTCACCAGTGTTTCAGTTTATGAGGTAAAGATTTGGCTAAAAAAAGAAAAGAAACCGTTACTGTGAATCAGTTTTTTTTTTTTTTTTCCCAAAAAACTTTACTTTTACAAGAGAATAACTATGGGATTTAATTAAATTTGCCGGAATACTTCACAGTCCCAGAACACCTTTCATCTAAAATGCACAGATTATTTTCCACATTTTAATGAAGGAAGCTCTTTGATGTCCAATGTTTATGTAGTTTCCCATTTTATTGAAAGGTGTAGATAAGTTAATAGTTTGAGGATTTTTTCTCTTTTTTTTTTTTTTGCAGGGGGGATGACAATGCAGGAATTCATTAAAAGCCATGGGAACTTCAGGTATTTGGCATCTTCATGATGAGCCTGTACTTAGCTGTAGTGAATAGTGGTGGATGGGACAGAGTCTTCTGACTCCCAGCATGTTTTTCCACATGAAACCACCCTTCTTACACTTGACAGGGTCCCAGATCTGGCTTTTAAAGGAATGGATTTTACTTTTCCTTTTTGAGGTAGTTGGTAAGGATGAACTGGTTTGGTTGCTATGCTCTGCTTACACTGATTCTTTTGGGTGGCACTGAGTGCTCTGAGCGGCTCTGGAGGCTTTCCCACTATGGCATGGACTTCCCACCATGGGGTGGACTTCCCAGTACAGAGCAGCCTCCCTCTTTTTACCCTTTCCCAGCACTGCCCTTCAGMGACACTCACCTCATCCTGTACTTTAACAAAATCCTGAACACAGCAGATTGAACTCCAGTGAGCTCCTGGTACAGCTTCCATTGGAAACCTGACAAGCATTGAATGCTCTCACTCCCACAGTASCAGGATAGGGCAATGTGTTCTGTGCTGTCTGCACCTCAGATCAGTGGTGTGTCTTCATCCCCCCGATGAGCAGTCACAGCACACATTTGCTAATGAGATGAGATGCTTTTTGCAAGTGTGTGGCTCCTCTGCAACCCAGTGTGGCTCTGCCTTTAATGAGGTATCTTCCTTTTTGGAACATTCAGTGTGGGCAGTAGTTCAGTGTGGGCAGCAAGCTGCTTCTGAGGTACAGAATGTCATGCTGGAGAAAAGCAAAATAATCCAAAAAGGAAGATTTGTGCCCATGGTGACATTTGTGGAGGAGATGGGGGCTGTTTAAGAGGCAGGGCCAGGACTGGCATTTAGCTTGCTGGTTAAAGGGTAAATAGCAAAATCTGTTTCATAAATGTGACCTAATCAATTTAGAACTGGTGATTCTAAAGTTTACCCCTCTGCCAATTTATTAAACCAATTGCAGCTTCTCTAAAAGTGGAAGGTAATATCTACATTRTGTCAGAATTTTCTCAACTATAGAGATTGAATTTGTTGATGCTGGAAGTGGAAAAATTCATTCAGCTGKTGGATGTTGTTGGCTGTATCCATTGCTGCATTGCAAAGTGCTCTACTCYGATATTGTTAGGAGCACAGAAGGGTTTGTCTTTGTGTAAACATACCAGTGTTTAAAACTTTTTGCATATGCTTCTTCTGTTTCATGGGGATTTCCTTTAATTGCTTAATCTCTCATAATGAACATTAATCTTTCACTGGCAAAGATAAAATCCAGCTAATTCTCAGAAAATCTGTTGTTCTTTCTCTGTACCCACAAATTAAAACTCATCTGATAACAGTTGAAAGCTCCAGGCATTTAATGTGGTCAGAAATAACTGGCTGGTCACAATGTCAATTGGAATCTAGTCTACTGGAACAAGAGGGCTTGGACTCTCCTGGCAAGTCCCTGGAGGGAATGGGAACCTTGTAAAGGGTCCATGGATCCCATTTCCCTGGCCACCTGGATAAAGGAGACACAGTCTTACCCGTGAGGCTCCTAAAGGGCTGATTTATGCACAAAAACCCTTGGTTGCATTTATGGGCCTTGCAAACACAAACCATTTTGGAAGAGCTAGAGAAGGAGATCAGGGCAAAGTATCGCATTGCTCTTTTGGTGTTTGTGGCCCTGTGGGTTTGAGAGTATCTGTGCAGGGAGCTGCAGTGCTGTAATTCATGTGATTGAAATTSATACTGAGACATATTAGATATATACTTGTTGACACAGGAAATTTGTAATTCCCTGTTTTGTAGAAGGAGAGTGTCCTGATAAACCAGAAATGATTTTAGCAGGATGGAGGAATGGCTGGGAAGTAACGCATGGTGAGAGCTTCTGCTTTGTCCTGGCTTTGGTGTGGAAGAGGCAGTTGTGAAGGAGCGAGCAAGATGTATGCTCACATGGGGCTCGGTGTGTTAGCTGATTGGGATGCTTATTTGCTGCGTGGTGTTTATGATGTGGGTCTCTGAGCCTTGAGCTGAAATCACAARTCAGAACAACTATCAGATGGCTGGAGCTGCTTACTGCATGTCACAGAGAGAGACAGAATCCCTCTGGCTATATAATAACCTTTTCATGCCTYGCTTTACCTGTCTGTACAATAAGTCTAATGATCATCACATTGTCAAAGGCAGTTTTGTGCCAGTTGTGATACTTGCATGATTAATGGCTWAAAAATGCTGCGAGTGATTTTGATGGAAACACGTATCAAAATGCAATGCAGACTCTGGGTGATGCAGTCACTTGGTATTTGGAGGGTGTTAAAGGAAAAGTCCCTCCAGGAGTCACTTCTTCCCGGCTGATCTCCCTGGAGAACTGTAGCATCACGATGACCTGTGTTAGACAGTACATTTATTCCAAATAATCAATTATAGAAATGTTATACTGACTGCACTGGACATACCCAGCAGCCATGTGCTCAGGTTGCTCAGTCATTCCTTTCAGCCTTCAAGAGTGAATGATGCTTCAAAGCCGGGCTCACTGCAGTGCTGGGTAGAAACAAAATGCTAAATAAATGTCAGGATCAAGTGAGACAAATCCTTACTGTTGCCCCCTGCATGCCATAATCAGTGTGTCTCTGACCTGGCCAAGTGGMTTTGTGCTGCAAGTAGTCCTACGATGCATCATTTTAAATGGGTCACAAATGCAGTTAGGGAATTCTTTTTAGCCATTCTTTCCAGTTGTGGAGCTGATGGCCATAGACTAGAGCTGTCGAACTTTTGCTTTGGGAAGGCATTCTGTGTAAGACATAATGGAAGACAATTATGGTGGACTCAGAATTTTCTGGAGTTGTGCTTGTGCCTCTCAGGTACCGTGGGAAAAGGCTGCTTCCGTGTTTCTAAGACAGGTAATACTTTTTGTGATGCCATACTAAATTTATCAGGGGCACGGACTAGGATAGGGCTCTGCTATCAACCAGAACCACACTTTTCATGCTGTATTATCCCCTGGAAAGCAGGGGGACCTCCAGCTCAGCATGCTCAGCTGCAGGACAGTAGACAGGAAAGCATGCCAGAAATGTGCAGGTTTTGTGTCCGTGCCATGGGTGCAATGTGAGCGTAGCAAGGAGGGAAAGCTGTAGATGAGAGCAAAGCATAGCAGAAGCTCATTTGAAGATTCTCTCTGTTTACCTAAATAAACAGTTCCATCAGCTTCTAGCTGACTTCCCTGCTTAGAGTATTTTCCATGTCAATAACAAACACTGCCACGGTGTCCTTGTTTTAAATCCAGTGCGAGGCTCACCAGAAGTGACAGAAATTAATCTGAGCAACTAATTCCCATTTTTGGGCTTGGGGCCAGGAAGTTTGAGGCAACATACAGAAGCTGGGGAAGCAGATTAATGCTGCCTTCAGCACGTGGTATTTTGGCTCAAAAATGTGCTGAAGGAAGATGCGTCTACCGTGGCTTCACTGCCTTGCCAAAACATTTGCTGTGTTGTGTGGCATAGAAGGTAGTATTTGTTTTCGGGAAGTGTGCTCTGCCATCTCATATTCCTCCCTGTTTTCCACTCTGTTTGATTAAACTTATGACTTCTACCCCACAAGCGGAGTTGAAGGCTTCTTTCTTTCATGTGAGGCTTGACCTTCTCTGTTTTTCTTGGATTTTTTCTGGTTTTATTTTCTTGTGGAAGTGTCTTCTTCCCAGTACAATCTGAACTCCAGGCTATTCCTTATCAAAATCCCTGGTGTCCCCACCTTGCACTGCTCTAACTCCAAAACTAGTTGGATGGATTTTTCCAGTTTTTTACTAACTGGAGCTAAGCACAGGACTGGAAATCTTCCTAAAGAATTCTGGTATCTATCATGATTGGGAATAATTTCATATGCCAGTATCACAGCCTGGCCTGTCTGTATGAACTGGGCTAGGTTGTGCAGGAAAGAATTTTTTTATTTAATGGAGGTACCTAAGGTTTAGGCAAACAAAAATATTATTGATGCTACAGCCTTGGTTGAGTTGCTTGAGTCACTGAAGTTTGTTTGTTTATTTATGTATTGAATTATATGTTCAAAAGATGGGGAAGCTTTGGGATAGAAAATATTACAAAAAACTTAAGAGTTATTAAACTACGTGGCAATAAAAATCAATTCCCTATCCCTAATCATTCATATATTGTCTTTTTTTTGTGTGAAAATGGCTTTGTGTTTCTAATCATCCAGAAAGGAAGTTGCTCTCTAGGTAGTGATATTGCTAATGGTGATAAGCAAATGCAGCACAGAAGAAGTCATGCTGAAGGTAATGTTCCCTGGTCCTTGTCACCAGCCTTTGTTTTGASTCTTTCATTTTCAGTGGCAATGAGTGATGCTACGAGTGTCTCCTGAGCAGCATTCTGCCTGAGTGGTGTGATTTATGGTCCACTATTTTAGAGAAACTGCAATATTCTGCTTCATTCTGAAGAGAGCTTTAAAACATACAGAAGTTGGGAAAATATTATCTGTCGTTTAAAAACAAGATCCGTGAACAGATGTATGTGTCTATTCTGTCACCATACAGATGGGCAGAAAACATTTAGTTGTCATGGCAACAAAATGTATAGTACCACAAATGAAAAAGAAATATATAAAAGAAAAGTATTTGTCTTGCCAGTTGTTATATCATGGCAGCAGCTGCTGAATTTGAGTTTTATTGTCCTGAAACTTCAACTCAAAATCCTCCAGACCATGTTTCTCATTAATGCAGTATCTGTATCCTGTAGGCTTCCTGCAATTTGCCTTCAGATCTCTTTACTCTGGGAGGCATTGGCATTTTCATCTCTAGTTATTTATTTAGATGTGGTTTCTCTCTTGAATGAGCACGGGGCAGTAAGCAGTAGATGGATATCTCTGTTCTCATGAAGCAGCTCCTAGATGAATTAACATTTATATTTTGTTGTTAACTGAGATTTCCATATTGCTGAGCACGATGGGTTGCACCCTTGATATGAGGATGAACAGGAACTGTTTAGGCTGTAACCAGAATTCCTGTATATCTGTATATRAAATGAGCAGAAGGAAACAATATAGCCTATTTGTATTATTCATCAGCATATTCTGTTCTGAGAAAATCAGTCTTAGAAAACGAAATGACACAAATCAAATGACTGTGTCACGGTGGTGGCAAGGTCACTTGCCCATCAGCGTGGAGTTGGGTCGGGCCAAGCACCTGCAGCCCTGGTGGCTCAGCCTGTGGCAGTGATGGGCCTTGAGGGTGGCCTTGGTCACTCCATGATGTCCAAAATTRGTGAGCAAGCACCCACTGGGTCTTCCCCTGTGCCAGTGCAGGGAGCTGCTATTTCACCTGAGGCACAAGTACAAGATGCCAGCAGGAATTACAGTATTTGGAAATGAGTATGCCAAGGAATAGTTGCAATGAAGTAACTGTCAAAAGTAAGCTCAGAGCTTGCTATCTTCAAAATTCCTTTTACTTCTATGCCTTGCTGGATGCTTTAGACTGCTTTTTAAACTGTTTCAAAAAAATAAAAAAAAAAAATCCAGAAACAAAGAAGTGAGAATTGCTGGTACCAATTGTCAGCTTTGTTGGTTTTGTGTAATATTGCAAATGTTTAGGGTGCATCCTCTTGGTCACTGCAAATGAGGTGTGTAACCATTTCCATTTAAATGATCTTTTTTTTTTTTTTTTTTTTTTTTCCTTAGCTGCTTGAAGCAGTGTTTCGTTTTTGGAATAAATAAAGAGAAGGACAGGCTCTCTGAAGGTCAGAACTGTTTATAGCGCTCTTCCCTGCTTGGCTTTTGTTTTCTCAAAAAAAAAAAAAAATTAGGATTGTTGGGATTTTAGGATTAGTTAATGTATTTACCCAGCCTTTAAAAGGTAATTTTCATGGGATAGAAAGATCTTGTTTACAATATGTATAAAAAGATTAAAAGGAATTAATTTAATTGTGTAGAACCATAAGTAATCTCCTGCCTTCTTCTGTCAACCTGTCATWCCTTCAGTTGTGCGCATTTCCTGTTTCTACTTGTTCCTAATCTTCAATTAAGTAGAAAGCTTTCTCCCATTTTTTAATTCTGTCTCTTATTTCCTTCCAAAGCCTTCTCTAGCAAATTCATGCATACCCTAGTGTGTCCTCTCTTCCTGTCTGTCTGTCATGGATTTTTATTCTCTGCCACCAGCACTGGCCTCCTATTTAGCTGACTGCTTTTAACCCAATGAAGCCAGTGGGATTTAAATACCTGTCTGAGTGTTTTGGAAGGGGATTAGCTGCACTGAAAGCAATGTTTCAGTCTRCATCTACAGTTGTGTAGATGAAGAGTTGAGCTAGCGATAAAAAACCACTGAGAATAAAGATGTGCTCGCAGTCAGCTTGCAGCCTCTGAATGTTGAAGAGTCTTCTGTTTGTATGGTTTAGGCTTTTCAATTCCTCTGTAAATCCAAATGCCTGTTGCCAGAACTCAAATCCAGTGAAYTAGTCACAAGAGTGGTCCATTCTGCTGCATCCATCTTCTCTTCACCAACACAATCCTGTTTGTACCTGAGGAGAAGTCACTGAGCGTGGAGGAGGAAGTTAACAGTCAGCCTTGYCTTTTYGTACATGCCAGTGTTTTTACATTCYCTAACAAGAAAAATGTACTTTYKRTTTGTTCATCTTCTTCAAAATGTTAWCACAGAGGTGTTACCARCATTTCTAAKTAGCCCAGCCTTGGCCAGTGGCACRTCCATCTTGGAGCTGCCTGACATTGGCTCTGYTGGATGTGGGKGAGGTTTTTGGCACCTTCTCACAGAAGCCGTCTCTATAGCCCACCCTGCTACTAAAATCTGGCCGTGTAAACTCAGTACAATTGCCCAGTGGTGTGGGAGGGCTGGAGGCAGGTRTTTAGYTAMAGCATCTTTAAGKTGCCTTCTGATCSGAGCCYTTMTATGATCCTGTKATTCTATGATTCTAACTTTGCCYAGCAGTAGCTGAGAAGTGCTCTACCTCTTCCACTGGGAAAGCAGAGCGCAGCTCATTTTTTGGAGGTGTCTGCCACGGCTCTTGTTCCATTTGCAGTGTGACAGACTTCAGCAGTATGGCAGCTAGAAAACTTCCACTGTTATTTTTCTCTCTGGGTGCATCAGAGAGCTGCATCTGATCTCACTTGTGCGTGCTAGAGCTTGCTGCCTTCTTAAAAATGTGCATGCAGCATGAGAAGATTCATGGATATGAGCCCTTGCTMGTTCACAACCGGTAAATGAGCTAATGATGATACATCTTCCCCTCCCTGCTGCACTCAGAATTTTTATTGCAAGGCCAGTGTCATTTGTTTTCATCTCTAGCAAATCCTCCCTACATCCTTCTCCATCCTAATAATTTCCTTTGAAAAACACCTACTGCAGTGACCTCCATTTGACTATGAAATTGAAGCACTAATCAGCAGGGCCGGTGTTCAGTAGGTTTTTTAGGTGTTGTATAGTACAGACCCCTTTCCAGATACATTAGCCACCAAAAGGCAGCACTTTTAAGCAACACAGAGCCAGATATTTCTTATATGAACTTGGGTCTTAGCATCAATGTCCCTTCTTAGAAGTAAATTTAAGAAGACAATTCGAGTGTAACAGTTTGCAAAATACAAAATTCACCACTAATTTAACCCAGACTAATCTGTATCATGTCAGGTTGAACAGATTAAAGTGAAACACTTTCCAGGCTTAGGAGAAGCCTGCGTGGGTTTCTCCATGTGAAAATTTTAATTATGGATCTTGATGTCCTCTGGTTCTGCTTGAACAGTGAGCCCTGCCATGAGTGTCTGCTTTATGAATGGCACTTCTACATGCCAATGGCACTCAAAGCAGTCATAAATTCCTATTTTAATGTCAAATGCTTGGATGTATATAGCTCCTCTTTCAAGTGGGAGCCAGGATGTGAAGATTGGAGTACATGCCTCAGTGGAGGAAGATTTTCTGAATTTTGGAAGGTGACTTGGACAGGTCATGCACTTATGTAAAGAAATGGATTTCAGCTGAATTTTGAAAAGGACAAATGTGTGTCTGTGTTATGTATTTATTACTTAATGTTGAGAAGCAAATTATGGATTTGGCAGATCTCTGTAATAGATGTCCATAAGAGATTCTAGCAGTCTCAGCTGAATGAAAAAGCAGATTTGTGGGCTAACATGTCTGTAAAAGGAATTATGTTTTGACTTTGTGCAAGATTTGTTAAAATATATTTTTGTTCTGTTTGGGTASTGGTGCATTGGATAAGTGCATGTGTGGGTGTACAGAAGCCTGCTGAGTGGTGTATTTTTTTAATAGAAACAATTCTGTTCCTCTGTTTTTTTGAGTACCTGGTAAAGCCATAAGTATCAGTCATCATAATTACCTTGACCTTGCAGGTAATGTAATGATCTTCCTGACCCCTTGCATTATGAACTTAGGCCCTCATTTTAAATGTCCCATGTGTGGGGACATTTATTCTGGAAGATTTTTATTAGTGCAGGGATGTGTGGCTGTATTTGGACAGCGGGTAGAAATTCCTGCTGCTTTTTCATACAAGTATTTTTGGACACAGTCAATATGCACAGCGCTCCTCCTCTCCATGTCACAGGAAGCATTCTTCTCCCTTCTCACCGTCCGTCTTGGGGCTGACTCCATGCCCAGAGACTGCCCCTCTTTCCCACAGTGCGTGCAGGACTGATTAAGGAGGRTTTCCTTTATGCCACTTTGGCCCCTTCTTCCTCAGCCTCATCATTACTTTAGTGACGTCCCAGTGCCTGGCGTGGTGACAAATAAACCCATTTTTACGCACAACTGATTCAGAGAGCTGAAGATGAATGCTGACATGTCCCTGGCCTCTCCCTAAGACCATGTTTCTCTCTGCAGTTCATGCATTTTAAAAAATAATTATAGTTCTACCATATTAGGAAGCCCCCTCTTCTTTTTTATTTTTTCCCCTTGTCTTCATACCTAATTAGTCATTCCCTAAGTAAATACCGTGGTGCCTCCCAATTTACTTGCACCATGAGGGAATACAGTTCTCTGTCTCCTAAATCCAATCTGGTTTGCGCTTCATGGGAGTGATGGATTTGTCTCACAGATAAACTTAGTAAGAACATTTTTCATAACTTCTTAGCTTGAGGCATGTTTATGTTTTGAGTCAAATATCACATTTTTTGAGGTTTCTCTTTTTTGAAGGGTAGCACTGTCTCATTMCTTGAGGAAGGATGGGGTGGAATTTGCTAATGCTGCTCCTGATGGTCTCCTTAGTCTTTTAAGAGTCCTCTCTGTTTGTTCTCTCTATCTGAGSTACTTATTTCTTATATTCCAGCAACGTAGTATAACTCTGTAGCTTTTTTWTACTTTCCTGTCGAGTACCAGTTCCTAAACTTGAAAAATGTTTTATTTCAACTTTTAATGTCCTTTGCATGTTTAGCAGTTCACACATCATGTTTAGCATCTTTAACTCTCAGAATTGCTCTCTGCATTTACCTGGAAGGAAATGCTCACCATGAGCTAAAGCTAATCAAATGATGAAACTCTAGTCATGCTTTGAACTCCTAATTTACTGAAAAAATCACCTGAACTATAAAGTGTGTAATTATGCTGATTTTCATGACATTTGGGTCACAAATGGATTCTTCCTTGTGTACAGATGACATCAATTAATACCCGTTAGAGCTTTCTGGTAAGCCACAGATTTAACAATGTTTTTTGATTAAGTGGGCTGTAATTCTTTAGCTAAATTGCAAAGTGAGTCTTTCTGTGTTACTATTTCTGCTCAGATACCTGGAGATTTCCTTTTTTTGTCCTAATGCTAGAAGGCTCTACCATGGAAAGTTCTTTCAACTGGGAATATATCTTCTCAGAGAATAAGTATTTTGAGATTAAAAGAATATTTTCAGCTAATTAAAATTCCATTTACATGGAAATACAGATTTGTATGGAATATTCATAGTGTTCATTTCTGTATTGTTGGAAGAAGACAGCTCCAAAGGTGTAGTTCTGGGTTTGTACCCCAAAAGTTTGACAGAGCAACAGAGATTCAAAGTTCCCYGGGCAAATTGTCATTGCTAATGTCCCTAATGAATGGGACAATGCTCAGTTTCCATGCTAAAGCAGATGTCTTCTCTCCTRGAAGGGTGTGTAGGCTACTGTGAGTGCTGAAACTGCAGTGACTTTGCTGACAAATACTGTCCAGGCCATTTCTTGACAAATTTGTATTACAAATAAATGAACCTTTGCAGCCTATGGCAGGAGGTGAGAATGGCATGACTAAATTTTAAAAAAAATCCAGTTGAGACAGAGTAAGGACCATGTTTCTGATGTTAYGTTGCTCTTTGATGAACATTTTTCCCCTTAAAATGTGTTCATCACTTTAAAAAAAATTGCTATTTCTACAGCATGCAATATATGTGAAGCGTGTAATAGGGTTGTGTATATATATATATATATATAAACATATTTTATATATGTGTAAATAAATACATGCAAATTGCATAGTAATAATTTAACTTAGTTTTTTTATAAATCTCTCTAAGAGGTACTAAATTTTCTCCCTTCAGTGTCATGTTTTGAACTTAACTCCTTCCTCTGTTCTATTATTATTCTTTAATATTTCATTAATTCTGACTATTCCATTGAATTATAAGCATAGTTCTTATTTCTGCAGAAACGCTAATAAAAGATGGCATGCCATATTTGGGATTTTTATTGAATTTAATTAATAACAAAGTGAGCTAATCAGGTAACGTTCACCTTGAACTTTTTCCTTTAAAGGGAGATAATTTCTCATCTCTTGCAATTTTGTATTAGGTGGAAATTTTCCAAGMACATTCTGACAGCTACATTTGAATATCTTTGTAGAGTGTAGTTAAATATTCTGTAAGCACTGCTGCTTAGTGATCTCATGAGCACAATACCAGTCTCTTGCTACATTATATCACTGATTCTTTCAGGCAGGAAATGCATATGGATGCATTCATCATGTAGAGCTGTTGTCAATTTGTATTATTTAATATGGTAGGAAATAATTTCTTAAAATGCTTAAGTGCTGACAAATTACAATTTTTACAGTTGAGTGCTTTTATTTTGTACCCTGAAGAAACCCTTCATTTTAGGACATTTGGAAGAAAACTATATTGGTGCTGTAAAATAATGATATTATTACACAGCTATGTGTTAGTTAATATTGTAGGTTAGTGCATATGCAAAAGTATTCACTTTTTTCTTAATGGAGTCACTGAATCTGGATTTTACTGGAGTGTTGCCAGCCTCAACCCATTTTCTGTATGAACTATTAGGACAAAAGAAACTCCTTAAAATAGGTATTCAGAACATGATATTATGGAAGTAATTCATAAAGTGGCAAGAATGATTTCAAGAAGAAAAGGTAAGGCTGCATAAAATGRCATTATAAATCTCAAGCTGGGGTGGGGAGGAGGGGGAGGAAGATGTCAGAAGGATAAAGAAATTACCCTGGTCTTCAGGGAGAGAAACGTTAATCCAACACTGGGTGTCTTTGAAAACTTCACCCTATAGTGAATACATTCATATACTCACAACTGTGTCTGGAACACTGCATACTGAAAGTGCATTAAAAGAATATGATTAAGGTGGCACAGTCAAAAAACTCTCAAGTTAGGGAAATACCTGGATGAATCTGGTCTGTCCACTCTATGCATTATCGGGTACTCTTAAATTATAGTCATTCATGGTAACAGTAGCATTTTGCATGGTCTTTATTATTCAAAGCACAATATTATGGGGACTGTTCATTACTTTGCTTTTCTATTGTCTTTTATTTCTTGTGGCCYGATTCATTATTTTTTGCCGTATTTTTATACAAGATTAATTCCATTACATTTACATTCCATTACCAGGAATAACTGGTATTCCTTTGATTCTCTTCACTCCCCACTGTGTTTTTACTTTTTTTTAAAAGATGATCTGACTGTCTGTGGAAATCTTGSTTAGGATTCAGCTAGAGGTAGAGACTTGCATGCTGCCAGGGTGTTTCTGAGTGTGAACATGCACTTGGCCAGCTCAAGGGCTAGCAGGGCCATTTCGTATGTCCCAGCATTGCCTTCCTACTCTCCTGCCTAGAACTGCAAAGGAGTGTCAGATCATGCATAATTTCTGTCATATCTGTCAGTCCCTTGAGGATGCCTCAGGTAATAGGCTGAGGAGCATTAAATGGCACTAAATGACAGCGTGGAGGGAACTGATTTTTCAGATGTTCATTGAGCATGAGGGGAGCGTAGGTGTTTGGCTCACATTGAGACACCTACATGTAAGAATCTGAATGTGGACTTGGACTCCATCCTTGATATTAATGTTAATAACACACTGCAGATGGGGAACAGAGGCCCAAAGAAATTAAGACAGGAAATACACAGAAACTTTATGGTCTGATTTTTCAGAAAATGAAGCAATCTGTGTTTCAAACCACGTCAGAAAATTGCAGAACCTTTTAGATTGGGAAGTCCTTTAGCCCATCCTCTTCCTCCAGCTTGGTCTAACCTCGGTGTAGGGTCCAGTTGCTCCAGGTAGGTCTTGTGGAACTTGTTTGAGAAARTGTCTCTGGGAAGCCTTTCCAGTGCTTACCCTCACTTGTGGCGATGAGTTTTCACCGAGTTCTAACAGRTGTTTATTTTGCTGCCACTTGTGATGGTTTTCTCTCTGTGCTTTGTCTTSTCTGCAGCCTCTTTAGGTGGGAAGACTGCAATGAGATTTGTCTCTGCCWCCATTGACCTTTTCTTCCCAATCTAAACAGACCCTTAGTTCTGTTTAGAACAGAAGAGGCTAAGTTCCCTTAGCCTCTTCTCACCCCCTGCATGCTTGGGCGCTCTGACAGCCTTACTGCAGAGATACCAGTTTGTCATTTAGGGGCACTGGGCAGTAAAGCTGGGCCCGCTGTTCTGTCATCCCTGCATGGAGACACTGTTGGGTCATTCTCTTACCCACCAGAACCACCATGACTCCTCCTCTGACCTGCTCCCACTGGGCCCTGGTGGATGAATCGCAAATCCCMGTGCAGGATTTTACATTAGTCTTCACTGAAGTTTTGGGCAGCTCTTGTCAGCTATTTTCATGTGAGCCATTGTTCCGTCTTACTGCAGTGCCTCTTGAAGAGAAGCCCTGGGGTTTTTTAGACGACAGCCTGTTGGAGATGCTCAGTGTGGTGCCTCCATGCAGATCCAGCACTGCAGGCTCAGCTGACAGCCAAGCCAGCACTTGCTTTAATGACTTGGATCCCACTGGTGCATCCCTACMTGCTCCTGGTTGGGGGGAAGGACAATTCGAGGCTGTTCTTACCCCTTGCAGGATTCTTTTTCTTGTCTGGCCACTCCTTACACTGCCTTTTGCTTCCTGAGTACGTTTTGCTCACTTTTTGAGCATGGGATGCCCTCCCTGATCCTGCTTTCTTCTTTGGGCTCCACCMTGGGCAGCAGCAGCCGGGACCAGGCTCTCCAGAAACTTTGGTTCTAAGTGTAGCTGCCTCCCTCTTCCGACCCCTTCCCTGGTGTAAATAATGGAAATGCTATGACCTCTTGGAGAAAATATTTTAACTTTTTTCTAAAACATTTTAAAATCGGTTACACCAATGCAGTTCTTGAATGTGTTATTAATTTAAGCCTAACTGCAGGAAAAGGTTGAGTTGAAGGCAGGTATGTGGCATAGAAGGCTTAGTGAAGAAATGCTTAGTAATAGGGTAGGCTTTCAAACAAGTGAAGAGAGATACCTCTGAAATTAATTTCTAGCAATTTTAGTGTCAGCACTGCAGCCAAACTATTTTGGCCAAGCTAATAAAAAGTGTTTATAAAATTGCATGTGCCCACTTACTTTATGATGTGAGAGCAGTGCCAAATGTGAGGACTTCCCRTTTCACAGACTGGTTTTCCTCAGTTATGTGTAGGAATAAACTGCTTTCAGTGATTGCTGTGTAATGTAATGGTTGCAAAGGGAAAGAGACATGGTTGCAAAGATAACATTGAACTGAAAAGGTGACTTGTGAGGCTTGTAATGAGAGTTTTTATTGTTAATCRGCAGAAGGATTCTTTCTTACTAGATGTTTCTTGAAATAGTTGTTATATTTACCAGAAAACTTCTTCAGAGTGGTATAGGATGAGTGTCAGCGCACTTTGGTTTTATCCATCATAAACTTCTGATACCTGGTGTTACCGTCTCTGAGGAGTACAAGCTAGGTCTTAGCCCCATGGGGTGGGAGGGRCAGACAAAGCTCTGCCGAGCTGTGGGAGCTAGAGTACATCAAGAAGTTTATTTGCAGCCTAATCTGGATTACGCACATGATAAACTTGCTGATTGTGTTTTACCAATCAGATGGTGGAGCMTGTGTTTACCTAAAGTAATTTGTCTAGAAATTGCCTGTTCCCTTGAGCTTCCTCTGTAGCAGGATCTTCTGAGGATGGTTTGCCCTCTGGAAATGACTCTCTCTCTGCTCTGAATGCACAACCAGTCTATCAGACCAGGTTGCCACAGTCACCAGACTTTTCGACATATAAGGATAGTTGTAGAGAAGTTGTACCCTTAAATAAAATACAGTTTGACTTCCAGGACTGCAGGAAATGACACCAGTTTTTTTGCTYAGCATTTTCCTTTTTCATTAGTAAGCCAGACCCAGAAACCTTTGACTTTTGTTTGTAGGCTTTGTGATCTGCAGTTTTAGTTAATCTCAGTTTATGTAACTGTGGCCAAATCACATCAGCTGGGTAAAATTCAGCATGTCCATGGAGCAGAGCCCAGCTGCCCCCTGGTGTGGAGGCAGGATGGGCAGTACATGCGATGGACCTGATGTGCAAAATTAGTCTGGCAAAACGATGGGAGCAACTGGAGTATCTTCCAGGAATTTCTTAGCCATCTGGACACATGGAAAGAGATTTGCAGATGAAGCATATCAGTCAGTCAACYCTGAGTGACCAAGTCAAAGGTCAGCTGTCTGACCATGTTTGCTGACCTTTTTTGTTCTGCTCCTGGTTCTTCTGCCATCTGATTTGAATGAATTTCACCTCTTCTTCCTTGGTGTATTTTTCCTTGCCACAATTTTAGATGCATTACAAGGTCTTTTTTTTATTGTCAGTCTTGGAAAAACATGACTACAATTTTACATTTCTGAGATTACAGAAAAAGAAAAATATGATTTCTTTCTCCTTCTCTTTCACCCAGAATCATGTCTGAATTTTGTGAGCTCAAAAAAGGAGCTTTTATTCCTGAAGATATCAAGATAAGGTCTTGCATTTTTTCTATAGCAGATTTCAGGTTAAGACGCTAATTTAAATGCATTTGAAATCAAAGTATGTTTTTTCCTTTTAATTTGAAAGGAAGATGGATTTAAAAGCAAAGCTTATTGGACTGCTTGGATATGTTCTGTAAATTGTTTGTATAAATTATATGAGAATAAATAGCAGAGAGCTTTAACTCTTTGCTTCTAATTTTCCTTGGATTTGAACTTGTTTATTCAGAAGTTAGAGAGTGTCTTTTGTGGCATTTACATTATACTGAAAATCATCTGTTCTCCATTTTTATTATTTTTCATGCTGTGAAGTTCCYGGGTTCCTTTATTTCCATGGAGTTGGACAGTCAGGGCAGATGGAGAATCTGAGAATCCTTTATCCTGGAGTGTTCCCCATTTTCTTCCTCTACGCTTCATCTTTTACAGCTTGCCGTATTTTGTCCATCTGGTATTTATAGCAGTTTTAGCAATTTCAAATTTCTTTCCCTCTTACATTCCCTCAGAAAGTAAAATGAAGTAAAGAGGAACGCAGATGCCACAGTTCRCAGCTTTAGAATAATGGAATCAGGGAATGGTTTGTCTTGGAAGGRAGCTGAAAGATCATTTAGTTCCAACCCCTCTGCTGTGAGCTRGGCTAYCATTCACTAGATCAAATTGCTCATGGTCCCATCCAGCCTGGCCTTGAACACTTCCMGGGATGGGGCACCCACAGCTTCTTTGGGCAGCGTGTGCCAGTGATTTACCACCCTSTCAGTAAAGAATTTCTTCCTAWTATCTAATCAAAACCTGCCCTCATTCCGTTGAAAACCATTCCCCCTTGTCCCAGCAGTGCATGCCCTTGTGAGRAGTCCTTCTCCAAGTCTGTTGCAGCCCATTTAGGTACAGGAAGGCTGTTAAAAATTCTCCCTGGAGCCTTTTCTTCTCCAGGCTGAACAGCCCCAACTCTGTCAGCCTGGCTTCATAGGAGAGGTTCTCCAGCCCTCTGATCATCTTCATGGCCCTCCTTTGGACACACTCCAAAAGGTCCATGTCCTTCTGGTGCTGGGACCCCAGATCTGGATGCAGCACTGCAGGTGGGGTCTCACGAGGGCAGGGTAGGGAGGCAGAATTCCCTGCCCCACTCTGTTGCTCACACTGCTCTGGATGCAGCCCAGGGTGAGGGTGGCATTCTGGGCTGCGAGCACACACTGTTGGATCATGTCTGGTTTCTTATCCATAAGAAACCCCAAGTCCTTCACCTCAGGGCTGCTCTCAGTGAGTTCTTGCAGTCTGTGCTCATGTCTAGGGTTGGCCACGCCACGTCTGCAGCTCCTTGCACTTAGATTTACTGCACTTCCTAAGGTTCAGGGGTGGTGCTTGGATTGTTGGAGGTTTCCTTCTCACATGCCATGTACTAGTCTTGTGTCACAGGATTAATTCTGGCAGAATTTCCAAAGAGAAATTKGAAGAAATTTGTAAGGGCTTCTGGCATTGTTGGTGGAAACAGACTTACTAACTTAGAGCCCTGGGCTGATAACATTGGTGTCTGATACCAGCTTGATAACTTGCAAAAAGTTATTTGAAGRTATCCTGTATTTTAAACCAGA
>NW_026623494.1:768684-784014 GCF_030028575.1 Malurus melanocephalus | reverse complement strand
CCAGACACAGTACTTCGAAACAGGAGATTATTCCACATGTCCTTGAGGAAGGCCAGTAAACTGGAAATATTTTGGGTCTGGTCCTGTTTAGATGAAAACATAGTGCTTTTTCAGCTTTTGTTTTTCATTTTATGCTTACATGCCTTTTGAGTTTTATTGTGATGGTTGAAGATTTAAGTATGTAAAATTTTGTGGCTGCTGAAAAATGACAATTCTTGACTCAGAAATTGAAGTCCAGAGGCTATTCCCTGTGTTTGATTGAGCAGGATGTGTTGCCCATACCCAGGGTTTGATGAGCCCCTCTCACCCMTAGCACAGGGGTTTCCATTGGCACTGCCTGTGTGTGAACTGAGGTGCAGATGTGACTGCTGAAGTTTCACCTTCTTAGGTGACTTAGAGCAGAGAAACGACAGAAGCAATTCTGCTATCAGGGAATAAAATCTGGTGGTTTTGCTTTAGATTACTCCATAAATTTCATTCTGTTTCTAAGAGAAAGTAGCACTGTCCATTAAGGTAAACAATTTCACAGTCCATTTGGCATCGTACAATGAAAGGCTGAGTTCGGAGATAGCTCTGGTACATCATGTAAGACAAAAGAGGGAGCTCTGGTAGGTTTTATTATTCTTTTTTTCCCTCAGATCAAGTTTCTAGAAGTGGAAAGCCAAGCAACTATAGGTGGTCTGCATTTACTTTTGCTCCAAATACATAGGGACTAGGATGTACAGATTTATTGTCTTGGTAGGAATTGGTTTAATCCATGGGTATCTTCTGTATTTTGAATGTTCTTCCTTCTTGAATTGATCCAAAACTGAACATTTTCACAAACAAAGCATCCAGCAAATTGAGGTCAAGACTGTCAACTAATTCAGTTCAGTGTTTAAATTGTAGTTAACATTAGATTTTAAGCTGATTTTAAGCTTTTACAATGAACTGAGAAACTGAATTTCTCATTTTGAGTTTCTCAAAGTGGAAAATTCTTGTAATAGTTAATGTTTTTAACTTCCCAATTTTAAATTCATTTTTGTTAGTTGTAGTTTTAGGAGACAGAAAAAAAAGAAGGAAAGGAAAAGAGAAAGAAACAAGGAAAAAAGTGTGTCAAATCACACAACAGTTTTGGGAGTAAAATTCCATGCTATTTCCAGTTTCTCCACTGAAGACAGCTTCCTGTGAGTGAATGGAGAGCAGGTWGCTGCCATACTAAGAGAGTCTTTGTTTCATATTGTCATCTCTTAGGCTTGCAGAAACTGTATTCTTGGGGTTTTAATATTGGAAATTAAAAAGTTCTGTTGTGGAGGCATGCATAGAGAGCCGCTTTCTTCAGAATTACAACTGAAATGAAATTATTACCTCACAATAGACTTCCTAATCTTCATACAGTAAAAATAGGATGACTTTCATCCCTGCTGTTCTGGTTCAAATGCAGAATCCCTGCCTTCTTTATATACTTTGATTGAAAAGTGTTAGTCAAAGAGTAATTGTAGTTAGTGAAGTACTGTTTTTAGGGTTGTTAATAGACATAAATGATTTCTTTTTTCCTTCCTCTTTCAAGCTGGATGTGAAGCACTTATTTTGAATGCTGTRTTAGTCATAGCCAAAAATAAACTGTCATATCCTGCTCCTTCTCATCCCCTGTCTTCTGKGGAGCTCTTCTCATGCTCCTTATCTCAGGAGACTCATGGCTTTCATGTTTCTGTGACAGACCCGTGCTAGAGCTCCGCTGCCTGGTGGCATGATGCAGCTCMGTCTTTAGTAAATACCTGTCCCTCATACAGAAAAAAAGAGAATTTCCTTATTTTTCATTCCCARCCAGCAATGCCTGCTGCTTTAACCCTGCTCAACAGAGGCATCCCAACACCTGCTTGTTGGCTGCATCCCTCTGAAGTGCTGGGTTGGACCATGCCAGTGGTCCCCCAGGATTTGGGGCTGGCTGGGCTACTCCTGGACACTACCATTGGGATCCCTCTGTGGGAAAGCAGGGAACCCCAGGGTGCTGCTCCTGCAATCCAGCTCCTGGTGTGCCAAGTGAGGTTTGCTTCCCTGACCTTTTAGCTACAGGATGGGTGATGTGCAGCAAGAGCGGCCAGAGGTCTGCCAGCCCAGCTCTGGGCCCAGAGGGGACAGTTTTGGGGCTTGCCAACAAAGTAACTCAGAAAAAGTTATGAATCTAGGACAAAATGAAAAAAAGAAAGTGTAAATGAAGGAAGGCAGCAGCTTGTATCAATTGTGTTGGGATTTGGCCTTGGATTTAAGACCACAGAAGTCTTTTCTCAAGTCTCAAGGTTTGGGGGGTTTTTATGGTACATTTTTCCAMATTAGCATTTAATCATAAGCAGGAGGAAGGAACTAATCCTCGGGTACTTTGCCCTACTGGAGGCTGTAATAGAGCCACCTCTGGGGAAAGAGTGCTGTATTTTATTTCCCGTTGTATTTTCTACTGTTCAGTCTGTTTTAGTTCTAAAACACCTCCTTGTTGTGGATGTCACAGCACTTTACTTGAGATGCATTCAGATGATAAACTCAGTCCAGACGCAGAATGAAGTGGTCTTTCTGAAATGTCTGAGGAATAACAAAAGTCATCTTGATGTTGCTGAATTGCTACACCTTGAGGCATCTAATTCCACTCTGTACCTTTGGAACTGACATGGACATCATGATTTTGCTTCCTCAGAGGATGTGAAACCTGGGGAGAGGGCTTTGGTGGGATTTTTTTGTGGTTTTTGTTTCAATCCCTCCGCCCCAGGGAATTACTTAGCAGCTGTAGAATTTTGGTTCTTCAGAATTTCAGTGTTCTTTACCAGGAGAGAAATGCAAGGAGCATGATATAATTATATTTATTCTTCACATGGGAAGAATTTGTTCTTCCACACCTTTTGTATTGCTTATGAAGTACCAGTCCCAAAGCAGTTGTCATTCCCAAACTCCTCATACTTAACACATATTGGCTTGCAAATCCCTCAGAAATAACTTGTTCAGTCAGGAGTTAGTGGGATATGAGACTGCCGGGGACACCCAGAAGATGCTGGCCAGGCCTCTCCCAGCAACCTTGAAGGATTTATTTGCTGGTTGCCTGTGCCTTTAGTTACAAGGTCTGGGTTTATGAAGGATTTCAAACACCCCTCAGGGGACAGCAATAGGACTAGGATTTGGCACTGTCTCTCCTTTTCAATACTGTTGGACGACATATGATWAAAAAAACAGAAGAAACCTTCGCATATTTTATGTAGAAGTGGGGCTTTTATCAGAAATCCACCAAATTTCCTCACAGGCAGAAGCGGAGGGACAGGTACTGATCTCTTTTCTTTGCTGACCGGTGACAGGACTTGAAGGAATGGCATGAAGCTGTGTTGAGCAGGGCTTGGGTTGGATATTARGAAATGCTTCTTCACCCAGAGTGTGGTTGGACTCTGGAACAGGCTCCCCAGGGAAGTGGTCACAGCACCAGCCTGACAAAGTTCAAAAATAATTAGGACAATAATCTCAGGAACAGGGTGTGATTCTTTGCAATGTCCTATGCAGGGCCAGAAGTTGGACTTAATGGTCTTTGTGAGCCCCTTCCAACTCAGGATATTACTCTGCTAGGTGATTCTAAAGAGAAGTTCTTTGGATATGCTGTACATAAAGTCAGCCATTTCTTCAGAKATATGCCAGATGAGGTGAGATTCATCTCACCTGCCTTTCACCACCTGGAAGTTACAYGAGTATTTTTAGGTCACCTGGGCTCTTGCCAAAAAATTACCTGGGCTCTCGCCATAAAAACGATCGAGTTGTCTGCATGACACAGTGCCACCTCTCCCAAGTATAATACCTAAGATGGCTGGTTGGATGGTTTAGAGATGTAGTCATGGGCATCTCTCTTTGAAGAGAATTTCTCTTTGAATGTATTTATCTGAATAGTCTGACTGGTGAACAAGAAAGGTCACTTCTACTTTATCTTCTTCACAACACGGGGTATTAGGAAAACGTCATAGTTTTCAGATAAAGGCAATCAGTGCTAGAAGGAAATTATTTCAAGGAATGCAAGAGGGTTGTTAGTTCAGTTGGAATGTGTTTTTTTTCAAAGCAAACCCTGAAACAATTCTTGAAGGAGTCTTAACAACTGTCCCCTCGAGTTGAGGTCATGTTCAGTGTCCCCCCTCACTCCCAAGTGCTGGATCCAGATGACTCCAATAGTTTGCTCCTAGTGTTTGCTCCTGCAATGAAATCCTGTCTATATATAGTGACTTAAAATTAACAGATTCAGTTTTATACACAAGCTCATTGATTTAATAAATAGATATTATTAGTGTATAAAGGTTGAAGGAAAGTTAGATAAAAGACACCAGCTAATTAATCATGCAGACTGCATATTCGTCCCTGAGCTATATTTGGCTACTGCTTAGCGAGTGAAGGGTGAGTAGATCTGTGCTTGATTACATTGAAAGAAYTCTGTGTTGGCAGGGGAGTGAAAGCAGGTTTGTATTTACTTTTAGGGACAAAAGCAGCATTCCTTTGACGTGGGAGTTGTACTCCTTTATGCTTACATCCCTGTTTGGAATAACCTACACCCAGCTTCCAGTTTACCCCACTGCTCTAAGTGCCTTGCAGGATTTGGCCCTGGCAGATTAACATGCATTTACAAATCCAGCTGGCTGTTTGGAAGCTCCCAAAGGAGTACTTGATTGCCAATTACACTGTTTCTCCTTTCTATCAAATTGCCAAGAAACAGTAACTCAATTGATTTAAAATTATTTCTATCCCACTCAGTCTGTAAGCCTTGGAAGCAGGTTATTTTGCTCAGTTGCATGGTGGTGTTTTACCCCATTGAATTGTGGTTTTGGGATTGCTCATCATGTGCCCTGTTGGACTCCATTTAATAACTTGTTTGTGCTGCATTAACTGTGTTTTCTATCAGATAATTCTGCCTTCCTGTTAGGAAACAATGTCTCATAGTAAAAGTAAACACAGCTTGTGTCTAGGTTTGGGCAGGTAAATTTCAAATCAGTGATAGATTTCATTATTTTGTTTAAATAAAATACAAAGAAAGGTGTCACAGTCATAAAGGAATCAAGTTGCCTGTCAGTAGGAGAACAAACGATGTCTTTGCTTGTTCTTGGCAAACARTTGTGTTAAAAGAAGATTAATAAGGCAGAGAATGCAAGCGTTCAGGCTTGAGTAGTTGCAGGGTGAAGRCTGCCTCTGGTGCCTTTCCTCTCATTCCCTGCAGTATGCCCTGGTGTGAATTTAAAGGATCGAGCAGTCCCTTTGGCTGCAAGCTGACTACCTTCCTTGAGTGGTGCTTGGGCTTTGAATGGCTGCTCAACTTCTCTCTTTCATAACCCAACTGAACTTTGCAGAGCAGCAGTTCTCTATTCTATTTGAATAGAGAATGATTACCATCCCAAAAGATGTCTTTATGTAGATGATTTTGGGTGCCTGACTTGTCTAAACACAGACCCCTAAAAGGCACTGGATATGTGCTGGGAAAAACTGGTGCCAGCTGGATCTGCTGAGGACCATTCCACTCGGAGGTGCCCGGGGTAGGTGGGGGCTTGGTGTGTGCAGGTGGAAGCTGCCCATGAAACCCTTCATGTTTCACAATATTTCAGTGGCAAAAAGGTTGGGATGCAGCTGCCCGTGGAGGCTTCAGCTGAGCTTCTGCCCTTCTCACTCCTTCCTGTCCTCCCTTCCAGCTCATGCAGCAGATGGCATGAGCATCCTCAGGATCAACAAGCCCTCTGTGGCTCTGACTTAGCTGAGAGCAGCCTCATCACCTGCAGGTGAGGAGACAGCAACCATGGATGGGGAGGAGCTGGGGCACACAAAATTACGATAGTTGTTTCAGCATGTGATTTCCTTGGCTGGGAAACATAAATATGAAAGGAATATGCTTGTGTGGCAGCGATAAATGGCAAACCCACTAGTAGACAGACTGTCTAGCATCAGCCATCATTAGGTGTGGATACAACACACTTCTCAATTGGAGTTTGCAGTTGTTTTCTGAAAGCTTTGAATGAGAGCTTGTTAGGCACAGGCTTTTTCTGTCTGTCTTTGGTGTAACTTTTTTTTATCCTTCTCCCTTCTCTCCCTTCTTGTCTCCTCTGTCCTCTCTTCTGGCTCATCTCTCCAGTCTAGCTGTCCATATGTTCCACTGTCTAGACTTTCATTCCAGCCTCATCTCCTTGTCAGGGTGATTGTTGCTTTCCAGGCTTCTCCCTGCAGACCTCATAACCTTATCCCTTCCCTTCCTGGGCTCTCAGTCATGGGCCTCTTTTTCTCCAATGTTCAGATAACCATATTATTGCTTTTGTAGGAGTCCCAGCTTCTTCCTTTACTTACAGTTCCAAATCTCCTCTTCCTGCTTCTCAGGTTTTCATTCACTGKTTTTTCTCCTCAGCATCCTTGACACAACCTCTCTATTCTCCCCTTTCTCCCCCCACCCCCACACTTGCTGCTTTAATTTTTTTCAAATTTTTATACCATTTTTGGAAATTTTTATTTTTCCTACTGTTTTGGAAGACTGCTGAGAGCCCTGACAAGCACAGTGCCTGCACTGATGTCTGGGACAAACAGGTTGCAAAGCCTGGTACAGCCAATAAGAGCAAGAGTGACATCCTATCTGATAGGGAGTGGGTCGCATCTGGTTTGCAGGGACATTGCGCAGACTGGCTCTGAGCGTGTAGGAAATGAGCAGCAACTATTTGTCAGTGACAGCTTTTTGAGGGCTTGTAATCTGGSAGAGAAAATGGGCAGCATTTAACAGAGAAAAGAAATAAAATGCTGGGACTTGAAGGCTGCTCCCATGTCAATTCAAAGTCCATCTCGCAAAAGATGTAGACAGTAGAAATCTTCAGACAGCTCTGATTTATGAGTCATAAARAAGTAATTGTCCTGTCTTCAGTATGTTTCAAAGGTACCACAGTGCAGGCAGTCTGGCCTGGAAAATCTTGGTTAGTTACAGGTTGCAGTCGGGATAAATAGCGAGTAAGCCATCAAAAACAGTGTTTGTGGAAGGCATTTTCAGGCAACCTTAACACMAGCTGCTGGTACCAGACACTAACAYGTGTGGGTTTGTTCATGCACCTGCATAGCACAAACAGTTATTTCTGTGTAGCGCTTAACGCGGCTGCAATCAGCAAGATGCTTTCTCCTGCAGAGTGCTGTGAATTAAGATCAGAATACCCACTTGGTTTTGGATAGCTGTTACACTGGAATTTTGTAAGCGCTGTGATAGTTAATCTCTAGTCAAGAAGCAGCATAGAAAAGCAAGWCGAAGACGTTCTGCAGTGTTGGGTGCATCCATTCACTCCCAGTTGCAGAGCATTGCTCAGGCTCACCCAGACACCCATTTGTGGGGAAGAACAGGGCGATTTCAGTGCCGTGCAGACTTCTTTATACAAGCAATTCGTAAAGCCTTTGGAAATAGTATTAAATAAACAAGACATTATTATACAGTTGACCAGCTAAGTTGAGCTTTAGCCAGTAATCCTGCTTAGTAAGCATATTATCAGGAGGAATACATTAGTCTAGACACTTTTTGTGATTTTTAACTTTGGTATGCAGTTACTCTGAAATAACAGGCTTTGAAAGGAAAATTGTCTGAAATGGCAAGTTCTTCACTGCAAGCATGAAGTACATTTAAGGAGAGAAAACATTAAGCATTAAAGGGCTCTTCAACCTAGTGGAGAAAAAGGGCACAAAGGGGTGTCTGAAAGTTGGGACAGACAAATTTGCACCGAAAGTGAGACACATTCTTAACAGAGTTACAATTTATTAGAACAAATTATCCTTGGAAGTGTTGGATTTTTCTTTCTGTTTTCAAATTAAAGCTGGCTGTCTTGCCAAGTCTTGTTTTAGCCCAACAAAACGGCTCTTCAACGAAACAAATTACTGGGATCTGTGGGAGAGTAGTTGTTTGTTTACCTGTAATGTAAAGATCAAATTACATAATTTGATGGAGCTTTCTGAACTTAAGTGTTGTGAATTTAGTAGCAAGTGCTTGTCCATGCTTCTTCCCAAGTTACGTGCCTTGTCTCTTCCCTGGATTTCTAGCTGCCTTGTACACGTTGGTGCACAGACCCCTTATTTTTGTTTTAGTGGGTTTTGACATGATTCAGTTGACCTGGAGCTTCACAGTGTCTGAGCACAGCAGCCATAAGTGTGATGGTTTCTGAAAGGAAGGAAATAACTGTTTCCCTGTAATGCAGATGCCTCAGGCATCTCAGTGCCCTTATCATGCACTCTGTATCAGCCTTTGGCCTGGWAGGGCTTCTTTTGCTTGTTGATTAATTGGCTGTGAGATGTGGAAACCAACCTGAGCCAGTTCCAAGGGAATCCRTATTAATCACACCATCATGCAAACCATATATGGCAAACTGAGTAAGCAGCTGCTTTCAAAATCTTTGGGAGACTTTAAAGCATAGGGACAAGAGCCATACKTACATGCTTGTGATMGCTAAATAAAGCCTTAGTGCTAAGCATGCAGCTCCAGCACACAAATGAAATTGAGCATCTGGATTCCCTTAATGTGTCCCCCAAATAAGAGGGGGAAAAATATCACTAAAGAATAAATGGTCATAGAATCCATATGGTGAGKGGGGAGCCTTGTTGGGGGACTGGGAAGGAAACTTGGGGACTACTTCCAGGTTAAGGTAATACCAGGGAGGAGGCTTTTGGGATCACATCTGTGCATTTATCTGACTGCCAGTTCAAGCCCAGTTTACGTAGGAATTCAAGATCTTGTTGCCTCTGCCTTTATGTTTCAGGCAGCCCACAGGGTCACGTGCAAAGAGAATCATAGAGTGGTTTGGGTTGGAAGGAACCATAAAGATCATCTTAGCTTCAACCACCTCTGCCATAGGGGGTGCCACATTTCTCAAAGCCCCAAGAACCTGGCCTTGAAAAGTTCCAGGGATGGGGCATCCATAGTTTCTCTGGGCAACTTGTGCCAGTGCCTTACCACCCTCACAATAAAGAATTTCTATATAATACCTAATCTAAATCTATCCTTTTTCCACTGAAAACCATTCCCCCTTTCCTATCACTTTATGTCTTTGTGAAAACTCCCTCTCCAGCTCTCCTGTAGTCTCTTTCGGTACTGGAAGGTGCTGTAAGGTCTCCATGGAGCCTTTTCTCCTCCAGGCTGAACAACCCCAACTCTGCCAGCCTGTCTTCGTAGGAGAGGTGCCCCAGCCCTGTGGTCATCTTCAGGGCCATCTCTGGCCTCACTTCAACTGGTCCATGTTCTTGCTGTGCTGGGGACTCCAGAGATGGACACAGCACTCCAGATGGAGTCTCATTGGAGGGAGGAAAGGTGCAGAATCACCATCCCAGGACACATTTGGCTTTCTGGGCTGCAAGGGCACATTGCTGTGTCATGTTGAGCTGCTTACCCACCCACCAGGACCCCCAGCTCCTTGTCCTCAAGGCTGCCTGGCCTTGTTGAACTTGATGAAGTTCATAGGGGCCCACCTCTCCATATGTCCAGGCCCCTCTGGATCATGAAGATATGGTGAATGGCAGTTTTGTTTCRGGAGCTGTTCCCGTTCTGTGGCCCATGGGGAAGGCAGGGCTGTGGGGGAAGTAATGATGTGTGTTGGGCTAATTGCCCTCAAGTCTAAAGCCATGGGTACAGGTGGCTGCAGGCAGCCTGGGCGTGCTGAGATCTGGCATTGCTGAGTGCTTGGKCTTTGCAAGGTGCACAGCACTGCACAACAAAGAAATTAAATGCAATTAAAATATGCTTCATTATTAAYTATTCAAATGCAATTAAATTATGCTTAATAGACTGTGTAAGCWCACGCCCACACCTAACTCTGCTGTGACTCTGCATAATGCACCARTACACCAGCCTTTCTGGAAAGGCAAATTCACTCATTAAGCAGGTGTTTCCTCGTTCACTCTGCTCTTTTTTTCACTAACATTTTGCCCAGGGGGGAACCTGATTATTCACTTGCAATTAGAGGAAATCACAGCCAGTTGATAGTGACTTGGTGTGGGAACACTTTTCACAGGCCTTGRAAGTTGGTTTTGTCGGTTTTTGTTTTTTTCAATTCCATCACTGAATAAAGCTCAGGGGAGAATTAYTTAGAAAGCCTATGCTTTAGAAAGCAGTGGGACTCTGTTTCAGCAGTGTTTGTKTTCTTTAGGATTTCTCACTTCTCCTTTCTCTGACTCTGTCTTGTTGCTTTCCTACTTCCCACCTGTCCCATTCCCTCATTGCTTCACCTTTTTTATTTTTCATTCATTCTGTATGCTTGTGTCATGTTCCACCTTCACACCTTTGTCAGTCAGTACTAGTTTCCTATTTCTCATTCCATCCTGGTTAGGTGCTGCCCTGTTTAGCTCCCTCTTCTCTCCTTTTTGATTTTTTTCCCCCCCTCCCGTATCTCCTGAGCATCACATAATGAGGAACAGATTGGATTCCTTACTGGGCTCGTCAGTGAGGAGCACCATGTTGATGCCAGGTTGAGCTGATGTGATAKGATACTACAGACAGGAGTTGGAAATAAGTGAACGTGGTTATTGAGATTCTTGGCTTTGCCCCAAGGGATTGAAAAAGGGAAAAAAAAAATTGAAGGGGGGAGTGAGGAATCAGCTATATAGTCTGTTGCAGTACACTTAGAGGGGAAAAGAATATGCAGACCACCAACTATATTTTGGGGGGCTGGTCTTGYAGTGGCTCCATCAATCATGCTACTTTATGTAATTGGATTTACACAATAAAAATAATGTGCTTTATACTTTACTTTGCTTGCACTTTGTGTTTGAAAGATCTCCCAGCACCACTGGGAACAGAAACAGTAGGACTCCATAAACTGGTTGCAAGATGGGTGTTGGCATCCTGTCTGGGTATCACGCAGAGTTGATATGTGATATTTCAGTTGACTGCATGCTGTATATGSATGGTATTTTCAGTGTAGAGGAATCTTGAGGTCTGACAGTCCCATAGAGGTATGGTATAAACAGTTATTTTTTATTGATGAAGAGCTGATAACCTGCCAGGTTCTTCTGCAAATGAAGAAAGCTGGGGCTTAATAGCACTTTTAGGTATCTTGGTACTCATATACAGTATTTGTTCATGGTCTTTGATTTTTTTTTTGTCTTTTCTTGGTTGTTATGAGTGAACAGATAATGTAGGAGTAAATGACCCATACCAGATAAGGATTTTTAATTGTGCTATCTGATATTTCTGGGCTTGTCTCAATTCAAGTTTTCATCTCAAAACTTTCTGCATTAACACTTCTGCATTAAGAAGAGATTTCTGTGCTCAGTTTTCTTCTACTGTGTCCTTCTTTGTTGTAGGTAGAGCTGTGGGGCTGAAGGAGTGTGAACCAAAATGACAGGGACATAACCCCACTGTCCCTTGTGTGTCCCAGCTCTGTGTGATCTACATGCCCTGCATGTACAYTGTTATACACAAGGATCTGGTGATCCTCAGCTTTGGACAGTGACAGCAGCTTAAAGGAAAATGYGTTGCACAAGAACTTATTGCACAAGAGCTGGGCAAAACTTGAGCCCCACACGTAGGAACTGAGTAACCCATTTTTGCCAGTCAACTTTCAGTGTGCTTGATGGACAGTTATTTATAACTTTTTCAACTTACAAACATCATGGCTTGATTTTCTGTTTATGCCTTTCAGTGATTTTAAAGTAAGTGCTGCCCTGGCATGGCTGTGAGGACTGAGCTGGGGGTAGMTAAGCAAACTGCCCACGTGTGACTCCGTGCTCCTGCACTCCTCCATAGTGTTGGAATACTGTTCCAATCTGAAGTGTTCCAGCCTACATGTGGGGAAGGAAGACAGTCATGTGTTCTCCAAATAAATAAGGCCATTTCCAGCTCAGCTAGTGGGTGGACCTCACACATCCCTGCCTTTGGTGATGACATGCCTGTGACTCTTTGATGCCTCTCTCCTTTGCACAATTCGTGGGCATGGTGGGGAGCATCCATGTATTGATTGGGGTAGATTCACGTGGTGTGAGCAGTGCTCAGCACCTGGGGACTGCTCCCTGCTCCTGCTCATAGGACTATGGGTCCCCTGGAAAGGATGARCTGCTACAGGGTGGGGGCATCAAGTCCCATTTCTTTCCTGAAAATGAGGCATTGGCGGACTTTCAGCAAACATGTAGGTTCAGATCCCCTGAAAAGTGTATGGGCATTTCTTCCTGATCTTGGTTGCAGTTTGGTATGGAGTATTTCTGCAGGTTTGTCCTTCTTTCTGTTAGCAGGGTAAAAGCATTCTTTTACAGAAGTGATGCTGGTGATAAACACATTTGCTTTCTCCCTCCAGTAACAGGGAGATAAGAGCCCTCTCAGGACAAGAGTACACTTGGGGCTTGATGATGTTTCCATTGTAGTCAATAGGCTGGGACAATGAAATATCAGCTTCCCTGGGGAATATTCATGCAAATTCAGCCTTTCTCCTGGGAGCAGTGGATATACTTTGTCATAATTGTAAAGGTTGTTGAGCTTTGAAAATTGACCCTCCTCATTGTATGAAAGAAGGGGAGCAGCAGATGTCAACAGCTATGATGCTGATCTCAGGTACAGCAGTGTAGAGTTAATGTGCATTTTTTTCTTGTAAGTATTCAGCTGTTGAGGCTCCAGTGTGCCTTCACTCCCACACTCAAGTGACAGGTGTGGCCACACTGTCCAACTGGGATTTGCTGCTTCTAAAAACAGGGTTTGGACATCTTACTGTGGACAACACTGCTTTGCCAGTGAGGTGGAAGAGGGCATTCAGTGCTTTAAAACCTAGTGCTCTAGGTTTTAAAAGACTTCTTGGTGCCATTGGGCAGGATTTCTGAAGAAAATGTTAATCAGGGCTTTCACTGTGAGCTTGTTGAGTGTGACCCATTCTCCTACAAAAAACAGTTTAAGTGCTTAAGAAGTTRCCAGTTATCCTGCTCTAAGATGCACTTGAGGAAGTGAGAAAGAAATCAACAGAGACTTCGATACTGAATGTGCTAAAGTTCAACAAGCTTTGTTCTGTAACAGATCATATTAAATGGATCACTGATCACTTAGTAGAAAATTAATATTGGTGTTCTAGGGTTTTTCTTTAAAAAAAAAAAAAAAAAAAAAAACCTAAAACTAGCACACGAAGAAATTGCACCATCGCCAAACTAATTTTTTTCTGTGAAGCATGACATTCATTACATGGATAAACAGTTAAACTTTAAAGGATGAGCTATTTGCCATCTCACATGAATATTAAAGAGTGAAATCAGTCTTGCTCCAGATGAGATAGTAATATGTTTCTTTTCAACAAAGCATTGTCTTTGCTGTCTCAAAGAGGAATGCTCGCATGAATCTTTCTTCCATGAAGTGCCACTTCTTTGGGCAGTGTGTCAAATAATGGCCTTACTCCACATGCTTCAAACCAGAGAACAGCTTTCTAAGAATCTTTTTTTCACATTCCAGGGGATATTTCATATCTAATCTCTGCCTTGTGATGAAATAGCTATTTATATTTTCTCTAAACACCAAAAGCAATAAGCGTAAGAAAAACGAGTGAAACCCATCCTGGCTTCTTCCCCACAACTCCCTCAATTTGTGTATTGGCTCTAAGATGATATTAGTCTGATATATAGCCTGCATATGTGTTGCAGAAAGCATAACTCCATGGCCTGCTATCCTTCATAYGTCCTTAGGTTTTCTGTGGTGAAAGTGTTTTCCCTCCAATCTAAGTACATGTCTGAGATGCAGTCCTGTGTTTGTACCAGACCTCAGTGATGATGCACTAATGTGTGATTGCATCATCTGGCTCAGCTGCYTCCCTTCTCTTAACTATAACTTTGGGCATTAAGTGGGCTGGCCAGAATTTGTCTTGTGTGGTTTGCTCCCTGCCTGCATGGAGCAGTGTGTGCGTGCAGGAAGATGTTTTGCTTGGTAGAGTTTTTACTTTTTGTTTTCAAATATGCATGTCTGCTCCATGCCTGTATTCCTGGAGGAATTAAATTTGTGGTCTTGGACTGAGCCCCAAAAATGCTTTTACTGTAGCACTCATTGATTTAACTGTCATGGTAGGCACAAGAGGACAGGGTTAAAGGAACAGTTTCAAATTCAAAAAGATTTAAAACTAAARCAAGATAAAATAAGGACAGACACCCCTAGTACTGTAAGGGCATTATATACAGTTGGCCATGGTGATTGGAAAAGGTGTGAGGTTCGTCCAGAAACATCATTTCCAGGGTGTAAAATAAATAGGAACATATGGGGGGGAGGGTGTTATCATTTGGGGAAAAACACATGCATGGAAATTGTCATTTCAATAAGTACAAAAATGGATAAAGCAAACACAATAACTGCAGCATAATGTCATCTGCTATTTATTTCTGAAATCTAAAGCAAACAAATATGATCTAATGGAGAAAATGGCTTTGAAAGCCAAGAAAAAAAAGAGAAAAAAAAAAGAGGCAGAATGCACCCCAGTCTGTAGATCATGCCTTTTTGTGATAAAATTAGAAATAATCAAATATATTGGCCAAAGCTCAGAAAATTGGCTTAAAGCTGGGGGGGAGGAAAGTGTTTGGAAATACTGTGGTACTTAGTGGGAGTACAAGTGTCTTATGCCTTGTTCTGATCCACATTTAGGGCTTTGTGGTGAGACCACATTCCTCTCCTACACAATGGTTACAGGAGGTGGTGAGCTGTGGGAGTACATGCTTGGGCACATCCTGGGGGATGTGCATGACACAAAAATAACTATAATTCCCCCAGATCCTGGCAGAGGTGTCTTTATTTCAATATTCTGAGTGTACATCACCAAGCCATATGCTCCCTTTGAGGAGCATCACTTCATTCCTGCAGTGGTTGCTGTGGTAGGACCCAGAGACAGTTGTGTCCTTACAGGCATTTTTGTTATCAATAAACTCATTATTAGTGGCGTGTTCTGCTCACATCTGTTACTAATGGCTTGAAATTTTATCAGTATRGAGTCAGCCCCAAAATGTCACACTAGTAAAGATGTCACACTCTTAAAAACATTCTGCTCATTTTAAATAATCCCTGCTCACACACTGCATCCAAACTTCATCCTCCTTCAGCCGTTTGGGATCTATGCATGTGCCTGGGTATSTTTGGATAAGGGGATTTTTGGATGCAAATCCCTTTGTCCCCACTTACCTGGCTGTGATCCAGATTGGGAAAAGGTCTCAGAAGSCCCAAATGTGTTGCCTTTTTGGAAAACTGAACTGGGTGAACTCCAGCAGCCATTGGAGCAGGCTGGAGCACATCCCCTGATGCACAGAATATGGCTTTGGGCTCCTTAGAGCCCATTACTCTGGTGTACAGACATGCTCTAGCTGCATCTTACCATTGCTGACGTAGGCATGGTTTATTCTGTCTGTTAG
>NW_026623494.1:704427-768504 GCF_030028575.1 Malurus melanocephalus | reverse complement strand
TCTAGAAAACAATGGGATAATTTACAGATTGATATGCTGGATTTTTTTTATTTATTCTTATTGTGAATAAAATACTCAGTTCCACTCTGAATTTGCTTACATTTTCTTCTTCATTACTGTATTTGTTGATACCTACTTTTTTTGACACTGTTTTTGGGTTTTATTACTTCCTTTTCTGCCTCTTCTTTCATACTTCACTTTCATTAAGTAAATTAAATTCCTTGATATCACTACATTATGAAACTGCTATACCTGCAAAGATGGTTTCTGCAAATCTGGGATTGAGAGACACATTTTCTAACATAAAAGTACAGTACTGTTAACAGTGTACTTGCATTTCTACAAGGCTTTGGACTTGGTACGACCAGATATTTTGTTGTGACTTGTGTAAGTGTAACAGTACATATTAGATGAATTAAAAACTGGTTTAATTATGTGTGAAAATGTCCTTGTCAGAGAGAGCATATCAATGAGGAGATCACTTCTCAGTAGATAGTCCTGGGAGAGGTTCCTCTCCTGATGCTACTCAGTATTTTTGGCAGCAGCCTCGACAATGGTATGAGATCCTTACAGGTGAGACAAAGACAGGTGAGGATGCTAAAGACGAGGAGCCTGTTTGTCAGTGTGGGTTAAAAAGAGCTAATTGCAGATGCATAAAAGAAAAAAACTGGCCAGAACAAAATAAAATAAAGCAATCACATTCTGATGCTGGCAGAGCGGTACTGAGCAGAGACAAGAGGWGACTTCAGTCATTGCAAGGACATACAAAAGCAAGAAGCTCAGTATGGTTGCTTTTATCCAGGAAAACATTGTTTGGCATCTTCATCCCTCCACGTGGGTACGCAGAGAACAAGTTATTGAAGGCCAGCATCTTTGTGGTTCTCCTGGTGAACATATTATAAGATCCAATGACTGAAAGTCCTTGTAAGAAGTCTTTTATTTTGAATTAGGACTGCTGCTTACTAATGAAAGTCAGTAGGCACCAGAAGGGTTGCAAAGGAAGGTGGTAGTCCCGTGGCTTGGAAAATTTAAAAAGAGTTATTTTGAAAAAGAGAAGCATAGACATACACATGCGCTCACACACGAACACTCACACTCCACCCACTCATCCTGACCCTTGAACGCCCTTGATGAGTGTGAAGATTACTAGTGTAGTCTTCAGGAAATTTTTAATACTTGAGGCTTTCTGTGCAGCTGATAAACAAAATCAGTTCTGTGTTTCTTCTCTCAGACTTGGCCACTAGGTTCAGAATGGATGAATCACTGCTTTATCAATACATAATTAACTGGGAATGTGCTGGGTCTCTCTTTGTCTGTTTTTCTCTTTGTTTGGTTGAGGTTTTTTTTTTTTTTCTTGTCTCTTCCTCAGGGAAAGGGGGACTTCATTTGGAGATAAGAAACTGAACATGATGGACTAATGCTTAGTTCTACCAGTTTGGCCAGGGAGGCTTGTTTCTGTGGTGAAGATCACAGTGATAGCTGTTTGAAGGGAGGAGAGTTTTTTTTCTACCACATGATTAACAGAGAACTTGGAAAAAATTCATCYCTGCAGCAGGGCTCATCCATCATCTGGGGCAGTCATTTTTGCCTTTATCTTCCCTAATAATTTCCCTGCCATGTCTCTAGCAGGAGCTGTGAGCACCAAGGCCATTTTTTCCCTTCAGCATCAGGCAGCTTGAGAGCAGTTCACCTTAAGGCCAGTGTGTGTGATGTGTCTGAGGAATCACACCTGGTAATGCCTGCCTCTGCCTGCACACCTGGCAGGCTGGAAAGATGAATTCCACCCAAAAGTGGTCTTCTCGCTTGGTGAGCTATAATGAGGCTCATGAGCATTGAGCTTAGATGCATATGTGTTATAGGTGTCCGTGTTTTGGTGCTGTGAATCTGTGAAGAGTATGGCAAAAGCCTCACTTTGCTTCTGCTTATCAGCTTTACATATCAGCAGTGAGAAACGAATGGTATTTCACTTGGGAAAGAYGAGCCAACCATTATCTGTGAAATAGTTTTTCTCAAATGGTCCRTTTGATTATGGGGAGCAGTTACGGCCCTCAGGAAAGTCTGACAAAGGAGGAAAGAAATAGGGAATGGCTGTGGATCAGTTCACATAGAGAAGGTTATCTCTGCAACCTTTAAAGGCTAGAAGTTTAATTTTTATTTTTAAATGAAAGCTTAAATTCTGCAGATGGCTTTGATAAGGTGGCACATAGATTTTTTATCTCCTGTTTGTTATTACTGTGAGGTCAGGAAAAGGTCCCGTGTTAAGGATATCTGGAAGAAAAAAGAAAAAAAAAATAAGAAAAGAAAAAGTGTAAAGTCTTCACAGGCCTGAAGCTATAAAGGGAAGAAAGCCAGTCTTCCAGGAATGGCACATCAAAGCAGCTTAGGAGGAAAGTATCTGTTTGTATTCCCACTGTAGTTCCTCTTTGCCACTACCACCCCTGGAGCATGTACTTGACCTCAGCAATGAATTATTACAGTAAATGCTTTTGTTTTTATTTTCTTTATTTTATTTTCAGGAATTAAAAAAMGGTGGTGCGGGCAGGGGGGTGGGGGGCCATCAGAGAAAGTAATGTTTGTGTCTCCCTGTGGTGGAACAGAGCAGTCTRTAATTATGATTTATTTAGTTTTGATGTGCAGCACACTGTACTTCCCTCTCTGCATTTCTTGCTTCTGTGTATCAGCCACMAAAATGTGGCTACTGTTAATAACTGTAATTGTTCCAGTATTTGCAAAATCCCTTGAAAATAGCAAAGTGRCTTGTAGGTTGGTGGGTTTGTTTGRTTTTTTTAAAATACATTTTCTTCCTGTCTGAAGAGGATGTTAYTGTGCAGTYTGAAGTCTAKTGAGAAGTTACTTTKATGTTCTTTCTCYTTTTTYRTTCCTSTTTTTTCCCCCTGGAAAGGTAAGATAACTTYTTGCCAAGCCCTGCTGGAGAGGRCTCAGACTGGAAGGGAGCAGGGAGRTTKCCCWYTGCTTKTCTGCTCCTGTCCACATCTCAGCATTCCATATTTGAAGTTTCCATCCCATTCCTGGGGCCTCACCAARGTGACTCCCTTCAACCCAGCTTATGACTTCTGCCTGGGCTTTAATTTTTGCTCCCTGTTAGGTGCAAAGTAGCGGGTGTTTTAAATACAGACATTTAAAATGCATGTGCTGTACTTACACAGAGTATTGGCAGTGTTAGGGTGATCTTTTCTTTTACCCTTTCTGAGAAGCAGTCAGCAGAGGATGGTCAGTGAGTTTGGACTGCTGCAGTGTGTGTGTTGGCTGCTGTTCAGAATCCCTTTTTGCCTGGCTGTGGTTCTCCCCGTCGCCAGTCTATCCTTTGAGAAGGAATTTGCTTTTAATGATTCCTGCCTTGTAGCACTGCTGGCAGCCAAGATACTGTCCTGTCCCTGAGTGACAGCTCTGCTCCCAGCTCCTGCTGCAGAGATTAATACAAGCAGTTGCCTCTGAAACATTTTAATCTCACTTTTGGTCATTTTGAAAAATGGGTAATCAAAACCTGTAAATCATCACCCACAGACAGCAAACAATGCTTGGAAGTGTTCAACAGCAGTCATGGATTGCACCTYAACCTTAAATCATGGGTGACCAGCGCCCTGGCAAGCTCATCACTTAGTAAGCTGGCATCGTGGGAAGGTGCCTGTGAGCAAAGCTGAGGAGYTGTATGTGTTTCTGTCTGACTGAGGTTCATTTCAGCTGTGACAGGGAGCATACTCCCTTGCCTCACCTGGCACTACATGCAGGTCTTGCTGCACCAGCTTTTGGTGTGGAGGGAAAAACGGTTTGTGGTCTTTGCGAAGATCCCAAATGGAGACTTGGATTGGCCAAGCACCTCCATTGGGTTTAATGGCTCTTTCTACAAATGTTCTGGGATTTGGGTTGAAGTGCATGTGCTCTGTGATAACCCTCAAAACTATCTGGCTGTGGAACTTTGTCAGTAAAAACTGGATTAGTTTCCTGTAAGAATAATTTATCTCCCTTAATTATACATGATGGTTATGAGCCCTTACAACATTAGAAAAATATTAATGCAAAAGAATATTTATCATTCTGAACAATGACCTTTCCTTTTTTTTGTTCTGCAGTTGAGTGCTTGTCAGGGGATGCCAGTAACTGAAATTCCTGAAATGCATTTGCTGCTGACCTGTGAAAACCTCTGAGGCAGATGCTYATGGCACAGGCAACAAACTCAGGCACCTCGTACAGCTGAACTTTGTTAAACTGAATGAAAGTTCTGTCTTGGTAAATGAAACAACCCAAAATYTTTAAAATTGCTGCCAGCATGTGAACATCAATGTTAGCAAGATGGCAGAAAGTTGGAGCAATAGAGGAAGAGGCCAATGTGATACTATTGAAATACAGGTTCATTAAGCAGAGCTTCATCAAGTCCTTATTTTTTGGTATCAGGCAATGGTGCTGTGGACCATCACCAGCCCASGATATGGCCAGGGCTGCCTGGAGCATCCAGCAGGATGCAGGGGCAGGAAAGACTTAGTCCAGGAGACCGCTGGAGAATATACGTGAGAGTTAAAACTGTAGACAAGCTCATGTCAAAACCTCCCAGACACAGACTTGTGTTGAATTCAGTTGACTTCAGATGCAGAAGTGATTTTCTTTTTGCTACTAGGTTCATATTCAAATTAAATTGCAAGCTCAAAGGAAATGTGAAAACCTTAGCAAGAGTGTATTAGCCCAGGCTTTTCCTCTGTCTTCCTGATCCTGTGCAGCAGCTGGGAATGAAGAAGGGCCCTCCAGAGGCAATGGGGGACTGGCACAGGTGAAGGCATGCAGGGCCAGACCTGAAGTCAGTGGAGGCAGCAACATTGCCTGGAGAGCCAAAAGTAGGTCTGAATATGCTTCTTGGGGAGTGAAATTAGACAACATATTCTAAGCCTTCAAATAATTTTCCTATATTTGATCCCATGTAAAAATCACTGAAGGATCTGTTACTTATCTGTTAGGATAGGATACTGTTTTGCTTATATTTTTGATTCTTTTTTCTGTATTGATGTTTTTTATTTGGGGGAAATTAATATTTTTGAGTTTTGCGAATTTTAGGTGTCCATTTGCTAATTTTGACTGGATGAGTAAAATGCCAGGAATGTGTCAGAGGGATGATCATTAGGTAGATAAAAAACTATTAGTAATGTTGTTGTCACTGTCCTCAACATTTTTTAAAGTGCTTAAATATGCAGCAATTTAAGGATACGGACAACTGGTTATCTGGTTGTGGACAACATTAGATTTCAAGCCACATTTTTCAGCTAAGCTCTCTTTCCTGTGAAAGATGAGACCAGATGGTATTTTGAGGTSCTCCCAACCTGGGCTGTTTTGTGTTTCCAGCATCACATGAAATRTATGTATTAGCATCTTTCAGTAGTTGTCCTTTCTGCTCACAAAGAAGTCTTGACACTTGTTAAGAAATCTTTAAAGTAGCAGTTTTTTTCTACACCCATATGCAACTGTAGATTATGCCATTGGAAATAGTGATTATCTGAGCCACTATCAAGGTGGTGATAGTTGAGCCATTATCATTATAAGCCATGCTCATGCTCCAGGTATGCTCTGCTTGGATGATACTGACCCTGCCTGCCCTTTTGGCTCATTCCTTGTGAAGSAGTGAAGCCTTGCAAGCCTGACATAGCCTCCAATCCTGCAGAAAAAAAAAGCATAAAAAGAACCCCCTCACATCCTTAAATAACCCACTTTAGCAGAYCCAGGGAGATTTATGAAGATGCTTGTGCCAGGTGAGCAGATGAGACATCATTTTAATGGCTGATTGCAGGATTTTAGGCTGCTTGCAGAGGCTGTGTATGGCCATGTAGAGCTGTGCCCTGGAGGAAGGAGCCCTGTTGCTATCAATAAYTTTGATATCCTTATCCTCACTTCCAAATACTGGGAGGTATTACTTGCTGAGAGTACCAAATTGATACAGATACTAAAATCAAGACTGTATAAAAATTACTTTTACTTAAAGACTCTTTTTTAATTTAGGCATAGCCAAGATTAAATAATCTGGTTTCAGGATCTGGGAAACACAGCTAAAAGGCTGATGAGGTACTGGAGAGAGACTGGGAAAGGGGCATGGCAGGAAGAAGCCACAATGAGTAGCATGAGGTMCCTTGAAAGCTTTTGTGGTAAAATAATTACTTAAAGTGTTTGAAATGGGGATGGCAAGTGATGTTCCCAGGAATGAGTGACAAAGGCATCTGCTGAGGAAATGCGTAGAAGTTTCGTGTATCTGGTGCAGGTTCTAAGCATTTCATTGTGTGTGCAATTTCCTTCTGTTCTTCTATTTAAATTGAAATGGAAATCTTCAATCAAAAGGAAAAGGACATTTCAGCTCACACAATTCCTCTCTCATAAGCGGGCCTATGTCATCAATGCAGAACAAATGTTTCTAATGCTTCCTAACAGAAATTGGACATGACAGGTTAGCCTGCAGAAAGCACAGTATTTCTTTATACTCTTTTTTGTCATATTAGGCCTTTGCTGATGCTGCCACCTGTGCCCTGTGAGAGCTGTGTTTCCTGTTGCTGCTGACCTGGGGTTCACACTGGCAGGCAGAAAGATGAAAGGCTAATACCTTCACACATTTCACATTTCATATTCACTCATTCCTCCCCGAGCTCGCTGGCAAATGCTCCTGCTCCTTGTTGTTCTGATGGAGTTTAATGGTGAAGATGCATTTTCAAGTGTTGGGGTTTTGCTGTTCTGGTTTTTTTTTCTAGTGGCCACAGCACATACAAACTGAGGACATTGTGAGCTGTCCTCATGTCCTTCAAAACTCCTCCTGTAGCTGCATTTTGTGCATATTCAAGGAGTTCTTTCACTTTGGTTAGCTAAGGCATTTTGCATACTTAATTGTGCCTAGTAGGCTTTTCTGATGAGCCCTGTAAAGGAGCTGAATATAAGAAAAAAAAGAAAAAGGTTAAAGAGCTGTGACTCTCTCCAGCAGATAATCATATAACAGCTGTTGATGCATTTAGTGACCGGTGCCACCTTTCCTCAGAACAAAAAAAAAAGCTGGAGCAGCTGAAATCAAAGGCCAGCACTTTGGAGTAAATGGCCCTAAAGTAATACTCTTGAAAATTAAGGKTTTTGGAGAGAGAGAGACCAAGTCAGTAACACAAGTGGCTTGGTTTTTGATGAGATTGCCTTTTTTGCCTATAGGTATTGACATGGGCTATGAGATTATTWTCGTATCCTGAAGGTTTCCATGTAGCTGTCCTTAGGTGGCCATGAAGAATTGGTCTTCAAAGATGCATCTTCTATCCCAAGTGTCTCTTAAAGCTCTTTGAGCTTCTGTTGTGGCATTGCTGGGTTACTCAAGACTGAATTTGTTGTCCCTGGATTTGARTGTGGTGCTACTCTCACTGACACCAGAGATACTAATTAAAATTGATGGGGTTTAAGGGATGGTTGGATTCCTTGGGACCCTTTTGCTTTTGTTGTGGAGAAGGAAGTACCTCCAGTGTGGGGAAGACCCCAGTGTGCAGAACCTTTCCAGAAGGCCCAGGCATCCTCGGGTGGAAAGGAGAGCATAATCCTGCAGTTCCCCTTCACCATCTGTAGCACTGTGAACAAGGAGGGTTTGGATGCTTGGCTTGATGGGTAGTGCTTACAAAAAAAAAAAAAGTAAAAAAAGCAATTCTTGAAACACCAAGGCTTTGGCTTGGCAGGAGCAGGGTGGTGATGGGTTATCGCATTTAGAAGGTGCATGTCATTTTTCCAGCTTGTTCATTTCTCTGAGAGCATCACAATCGTGGGGAGGGAGGTAGTTGGCAAATAGACTARCGGGATGAAGGTGTTACAGAGATGTAATTTCCCGGACAACAATTTTCCACAGTTTTCCAAAATGGTATAAAACACTTCAGTTTCTGTGGTTTTTTTTGTGGAAAAGCCTAAGTTTTCCAGCTGAATTCTGACTGACATAAAGATTGCTTTTGTCTTCCTTTCTGAGAGCTTTAACGACCAGTTGGTGTATACAGTTTCCTACACTAAATTATATTGTAAAGGGGAATCTTTACTTAAAAACAGATAGAAACAAACTCAAAACAATTTGGAGATGTCTGCAGCAAAATTTTGCCATATTTGAGCAATCCATTGTTCATAGCAGTAGTTGGCGGCTAAGCTGTTTCCTTCTCCTGCATGCTGATATATAAGGTGATGTATACATATATATCATACTGTTGGGGTTTAGGAATGGTATTCYCCAATTTATAGTTCCCACTGAAACCACTGCAAACTGTCCCTCACTCACTCCATCTTCTCTCTCCTGTGGTGGGATGGAGAGGAAACCTGGAAGCACAAAAGGTAAAGAGAAAAGATCATGGCTTGAGAAAATAACAATTTACCAGATGCAGCAATGARTTAGGAAAACAAACAGTAGCAACAATATTCATGACAGAGGATACAAGAAGGAGGCGAATGATTCACATGGAAACCCCCTTACAATACCTGATTGCTCCCTCTGCCACCATTGCACCACACAGAAGGGAGCTCTTCCCATCCCTGGAAAATTATGTAGGGTGATATAGAATGATTTCTGAGTCCTGGCCATGCTCCCTCCTAGCTACTGCAAACATTAACCCTATCCTGGCTGAAACTGGGCACAAGCCTACTTCTCTGTGTCTCTGTGTGCCTGTTTGAATTGTGACTGCCAGTCGTGAGCCTGTGTTGGAGACATTCAGTCTCCCCATTAAGGTCCTTTCCCAAATGATGGGGGATCCCCTGCAGATGCCAGGAGCTGCTGACAATGTGTCTCTGCACAAGGTGGATTCTATATGATTAATATTTTAAATGAGTCTAACACAATGAGGTAGCAGTTTTTTAAAGCCTGCTTTCAGCCCAGGTGGTTTAAAGAATAGCAGGACACAGCTGCTGTAAACTTTTCATGCTGGGATTTGTGCAGGTTGCTTCCCAGGTTATCTGCTTCTCGTGACTTGTTCTTTTCATCTTCTGCAGTCAGTAACTTCACTGCATAAATGAACTGCGGATTAACCATCCAGGCTGGGACGTTYTGCTTTGCATTTGAAATGCAGATTCCCAGCATGAGGAGCTTGAACTCTCTGGCTGCCTTCGTTCCAGAGTGTCACAGAGATTCAGCTGTTAGAGCCACTTGCAGCACCAAATAGTGCCTTCTCAGAGGTGACTTAGTCTTTAGGCATGATATTCTAAATAATTTTTGTGTCAAAGGTTAARTTTATGTCATCATCCCAGATATGGAGTGTACTAAGATAGGTCAGTCATTCATATCATTAACTTGTAAGCTTTCTTTGTTTGTTTTAAAGGACATTGATTTTGCAATTACCCCAGAGATAGCCACTGAAAACCCCAGGAATGTACTGCTTAATTGAAATCAAAATATTGAAAGCTGTGGGAATGTAGCTGTAGGAGCCCTGTGATGGGCTCTGCCATCTAGTGACACCCACATGAAAAAATGAAAYGTTTGCAAAAACAAGCCAAACCCCACATASGATTATTTTTGAAACCTGCTTGCTRTGACCAGGAAACCAATAAAAYGCCTCAGGCACAGTGGTGTTGTCATTGTCTAATGGCACAGCTCAACTCAGCTCAGCTTTGGCCTCCTTAGGCCTGCAAGGAGATCTGTGCAGATTAAAAACACCAAGTGTTTTTACTGTTTTGTATTTTGACAGAGTATTTACTCTGTCAAGACAGCTGAACCTTCGTCTGGTGATTAACTCTGTGGGGACRCTGTTCCTATATGTGGGAAGCAGAACTGAATAGTAGTGCCTTGTCCATGGGAAGTCTTCAAATGTACAGTGTTGAAAACTGTATGTGAACTCTCAAAGTGCAGGCCTTACAGTATCCATGAGTTTATCTCATCTCTTCTTCTAAAGCTGTTTTTTTTCTCTTTTATCTTCAGAAGGGCATTGTGGCAGGAATGTGTCATGTTTGGGTTGCTTGTTTGCAGCGTCTGGTCCTCCCAAGGAGCAGCCTGACCAGGCTCCTGTGTGGCTGGATAATGCAGGGAGCAGGACTYGATTGCCACTGGAAACCCTGGAAGCAAGAGTTGGCCACTGCATCRGATGGCCAGTGAAGTGCCAAGCAGGATGGTCATGGGGATGCTGATTACTTGTTAGCCCTGTGGAACTGCAAGAGCCTGTTTAGACTCGGAGGCTGGCCATGGGGTCTCAGAGCTGTCAGCCCAACCAGTGTATCAGAAGAGTAGCAAAAACCCCATATCCTCAGTCACATCTGTGCAYGGTGATGGAAACTATAATGCTTGTATAAGCTTCACTCATTTGGCAAAGGTCGGGGGCTTTAATCTTCATTTTCCCTTCTGCAGCTATATTGATATCTCACTTAAATGTGAATAAATACAAAGACCTCAGTCTCTTAGTTAAAGACAGCCAAGAGGCGAGGGAGAAGGAAGGGGAAAAACCATAAATATTTTATGTGTCACTGAGGAGGTGGATTTTACAGGTTTCTCTTTGAAGATGAAGCAGGAGCTAATCCATGTGAAGAGCCAGTGTGGTCTGACCCAAGCCCTTTACTTTGGGGTGGGCTAACGGGCTCTAATTCAGTCTTTGCCCATATAGCAACGTTTTACAAAAGTTTGGCTCTGAGAGGTCCCTGTTAACAGTTTTAAAGGACAATGTTGGCTGTGATACAGGGGAGTTGGGGTCTAAGTGGGCTGTAGATGCCACCCCCACACCTTGTGTGTTATGGGGGCTGGGACAAGGGAGCATCTGGTCAGCATCTTCCATCCGGAAGCCTCTGTGCCTTTATGCTGAACAGAAATTCTTGCTAAATGCTGACACCATGGAGTAAGAAGCAAATTTAAATGGATCAGGATTTCTATTCCATGTCTCCCTTTTAACTGCTGCAGATTTGGTGTCATAGACTCTGGGAGGTCCATGGGTGATGATACTCTATGTGCAGAGAAGCTGAGTTGGTGTGAGGACATCTGGCTGTGGCTTTCAATAGCATCAGGCCTGGTCAGGGCCATCTGAAGAGCTGACGGGAAAATAGGGAAAATTCAGGTGGTCACTTTGGTGTGGATTAATGGGCTGGTGGCCGACCTGCGGTGCAGAGCCTGCAATAGAGAGGTGTTAGCACGTGGAATGGGCAGCCACAGGGGTACCTTTGTGTGGCTGGTGTCTCAATCTGGGTTTGGGAAGGCTGACAGAGCTGGTACTCCTGGAGGTTGCTTCGCTGTCATTGTGGTGGCTGCCTCTAACAGGAAACCTCTGTTTGTGTTGGTGTCTGAACAGGCGCCGAAGTCTTGTGCTGTTTTAAGACATGACACTGCCATGTGCTATTTCTCCTGCTGCTGTGCTGGATTTTATGCAGCGCTGCCTGTCAGCGTGCCTCGCATTGGAAAGTAACAAAAAGAAATTACTCAGATGCATTGAAAATAGATAGAAATATCAGTTGAAAATAGTTAATTTTCTCATTCAATTACTAAAGTCTAAGACATGTTCATTTGTTAGTGTTTAAACAGCAGCTATTAACCTTTTTGTCCCTACCACTTATTCCTTCCTTGCATTTTTCTGCTTGTGAATTTTGCAGCCCAGATGAATATTGAACGACTGTTTTTAATAAATTATTTCTTTCTCTTTCAGAAGCTGAGTCAAGGAGCATCAATGTCGATGCCCCAATTTGTATTAAGGAGGCTGTAGATAATTAAGCTCTTGTGAGGGTCTGGGCAGTTTGTTGATGTGTTTTTTAATTTTYTGGTGAGTGAGTGATGTTCTTTGAATAGCGGTCATGGGGGAAATCAGAGCTTACTGAAGTGACAACCGGTGTTGTCTTCACTGTCATGTTCAGTGCAAGTCCAGCAGTATTATGGTAAAGCTTATGGGCAAAGATAATTATGCATCTGTCAGATGCACTGACAAATGCTTTTTGCATCCCTGTRTTAAACTTGTGAAAATTTGTGTCAGCTGTTTGGATTCCAAGCTTGTTTCACAATATCATACCATGTTGTGAGGTGTAGTTGCTTTGTGCCCCATCTATAATGTAAAACACAATMATCTGTAACACAAAATCAGAGTTGTTGGTGCGTGGATGCTGCCTGGACACCAGCTGCCCACCAGAGCTGYTCTATCTCTCCCCTCCTCAGCTGGACAGGGGAGAGGAAATACAGCAGAATTCCTGTGGATCAAGATAAGGACTAGGAGAGATTACTTGCCATTACCATCATGGGCAAAACTGACTGAATTCAGGGAATTAATATAATTTATTACCAATCAAATCAGAATAGAATAATGATAAATAAAAAACAAATCTTAAAATACCTTCTCTCCACCTCTCCCTTCTTCCTGGGCTCAGCTTCACTCCCAATGACACAGAGAGGGATGGGGAATGGGGCTGCAGTCAGTTCAGCACACATGATCCCTGCCACTCCTTTCTCCTCAGCGAGAACTCCTCACACTCCTTTCCTCCGGCCTGGGGTTGCTCCCACTGGAGCCAGTCCTGCACAGATTTATCCAATATGAGTCCTTCCCATTGGCTGCTGTTCTCCATGAACTGCTGCAGTGTGGATCTCTTTCATGAGCTGCAGTCCTTCAGGAACAAACTGCTCCAGTTTGTATCCCCCATGGGGTCCCAGTCCTGCCAGCAAATCTCCCCAGTGTGGGCTTTCCCCAGGGTCACAGCCTCCTCTGGGCATTCCCCTGCTCTGGCTGGATCCTCCAGGGGCTTTGGGTGGATCTCTGTTCAATCCTTCACTCCATGTGCTGCAGAGGCACAGCTGCTTCACCATGGGCTGCACCAGGGGCTGCAGGGGAATCTCTGCTCCGGCACCTGGAGCAGCTCCTGCCCCTCCTCTGCACTGACCTTGGGGTCTGTGGGGCTGGAGGTTTACTGGTGGTTTCAGTGGGACCAGTCTCTCAGCTGTCCTTGCATTTGCTGCCAGGCCACAGTTCTTGCTTCCCCCAAGTTACAAGAGGATGCAAAAACAAATCCTCACAAATGCTGCTCACCTCTGCTTGGCACCCATTGCCTTGAGTCAGACTGTGTGCTGGGGCTCTGCAAATGCACAGACATTYCTAATACCTGGCTCAGGGTGCAATCTCATCCAAATCAAAATTTTGTCTTATTTTGAATGAGGAACACAGGTTTTCCTTCAGAGCAATTTCTTTGAGATACAGGCTGCTCACTGCAAACAGAGAGATGCTCGAGCACAGTAACCTGCTTGGAGAGGACAATGCCTTTTCAAGCCCTGAGTTAATGAGAAGTCCACAGCACACATTTGATAAGCTTTGTCACTCTTTTGTCTGCAGATCATAGACCCTGCATTTTAATTTACTATACATAATGCTTTCTTAATGAGTTCCAGTGGATAGCCATTGAAACATGGCACTGCAGCTGCCAGCACGATTATGAAAAAGAGGCAGTTATTTGATTTACGTGATATTCTGTTATGGTAACTAATATTTGCAGACAGGATTCAATAGAGGAAGAAAAAACCCTCCATTTAAATTTTGGTATCTCAGGACTGAGGTGCTAAATCGTTTATTTTGCGTGTACGTGGACCAAATACTAATTGAAAATTAATGGAATTATATTTGAGCCTTGCAAGTCTAGAGAGACTCTTGTTTGCTTTGCACCACCAAGTTCAAGCAAACCCAGTAACACTACCAGGATTTTTAAAGTGCAAATGAGCTTCTTAACATAGTACACAGAAGCATTTTATAGAAGAGGTCCCTCATCTCTTCCCTCTGTTTCAAAACAAAAATTAAAAAAACCCATAACCTGAGAAACAACAAAACTGTTGTAGTGCTATGGAAGAAGTGATGCTTTGCTGCTGTTAAGGTTTGTTTTGTAGGGAGTTGCTTTCCTGATCCCCTTTCCTGTGTGCAAGCCTTTATCTAGAGCTGTGTGTGTGCTTATCCCCTTTCCTATGCATCCCTCCTTGCAGAACACTGCACTGTGACTTCTCACACAAAGGGACTATCTGAATGATTTATAGGGTTTTTYTGTTGTTCTTCCTGGGATTTTATTTGTTTTGTTTAGTTTTGTTTCGTTTCAGTAGGAACAGGAGCCATAATGCCTTTGTGTGCTAGGCAGTAAAGAAGGTGATAATTTTCTCCTGTTCTGGTAATTTCAACTGAGTTCATATATGGTGGGGAAACATGTATGTTTGTGGTGGGATGATACTGTGGGTCCCAAGCTGAGGAACAGATGTAAATTCTGGTCCCTAATACAAGATACAAACTTCTGTGGGAAAAAAAAAAAAAAAAAAAAAAAAAAAAAAAAAAAAAAAAAAAAAAAAAAAAAAAAAAAAAAAAAAGAAAGAAAAAAAAAAAAAAAAAAAGAAAAACCATTTGAGGTGGGTATGAGTTAAATTTTGTAAGATTGCAGCTTCTGGTATTTTCTAAGGCTGAGTGATTTTGCAGTTGTAAATCTTAGTGTTGTTGATGATGATGATCATGATGATGATGATGATGATGATGATGATGATAACAACAATTGTTGTTGTTGTTACACATGCTTGGAAAGCCCCGCAGGGAGGTAAGGCCTGCCTGTGGGCTTTGCAGATACTTGCAGAAACCCTGAAGTGGTGAGTCTGAGATTTYCATATTCCAGTCTCAGGTGTGGGAAAAGGGGTTGGCACAATCATTCATTGTCCCAATSTCATTTGTCTGTCCTAGTCCATCCCTGTCTTCCCAAGTGTTCCCTTTCCTGATCTAGCACTGGAGCCGACTACTCAGGATTGAGTTACCATCCCTGCAGGTATTTAAAAGATGTGTRGATRTGGCACTGGGGACATGGTATATTGGTAACTTGKCAGTGCTGGGTTAACAATTTGACCCAATAATCTTAGAGGTCTTTTTCAACCTATTTAAGTCCATGATTCTGTGACCATACAGCACTTAACATACCATATAAAAAGACTGCTGCTCCCCTGCACAGAGACTGGCACTGCCACAGCCAGAGCAGCAGCTACGGGGGCATCTCACCCTGGGTCTGCAGCTCATACACCAGGAGCACAAATGTGTATCTACTCATCCCATGAAAGCTAGGAGACCAGACACAGCCTCACCTCACTAAATTTACAATACAAAGTGTTCCACTCAGAAAACTGGTAGCTGGTTTTGCTCTAGCCTGAAATAAAGAGTGATGGTAGGTAATTTGGTGATACAGATTTCTAGTGTGAAAGTTTAAGTACGAGGTCATTTAAGTTCGGCAAAGTGTGGAGGAGCAGAGTCCCACAGCCAAGCCCTTCGATGTTCCTGGTGAATGGGCTTTGARGTGCACATTCCCCTTGTGCAGCGTGTGAGCAAATGTGTACGTCTGTGTGTGCACCGTGCGAGGCTCTCATCAGCATCACCCTTTGCCATGTGAAAAAATCAGAAATGCACGTGAAAATATGYCCTTTGCTAGATCAAAAGGATGTGCCACGGAGAAGCTGCAGCGAGGTGATAGTGATGCTCGTGTTTGTCAAATGGCTTTTGCGTGAGAGGAAATTAAACTGAGAGGGGCTGTGGYGTGTGGAGGTGCCATTTCCAAAGGGGGAAAGACAAAAGAGAAAGAAGCGCTTTTTCATGGGTGTGCTTGCTGAAAGGCTAGGTGTGTCAGATGAAATAACCAGGCGTCAAGCTCAGAGCAAAAAAGGGTGACCCCATTTTCCCCAGCACCATGTGTTGGGGTTCCATGGCTCTGCAGCCCCGGCTGCTCTGCCTGCCAGGGCCAAAATGAGCACACAAAAAGGCKACAGAAAGGCATGGATGAAAAGCCTTTGTAGAACTGTTACTAACCAAGAAAGAGTTATTCTCATGGCTCAGGAATCTTTTTAATTTTAGATTGCTWGAAGCTTGTAAGGCCTGCCCAAGGAGGTCTCCCTGTTCTCATGCCATAGGCGGCTTACATCTGGCTCCAAGCAGTAGCAAAAATGAGCTCATGCTTTGGTTCAGCSCAAACCTCCTCATGCCTGTTGTTTTGCTGAGCTTTTAAATTAGTCCTTTTTAATATTTTTGGAAGTTTCTGAGGAGGCATTGCTTTAATATAACTGTAATTAAACCCCAGAACTCTTTAAAACTCTCGTTTGGAAGTAGGTCAGCTTGCACTTACTTGTCTTGAAGGGKTTTTTTTTTTCCTTTTTTATGTCTTAGTTGTAGGCTGACTTACCATCTGCCTTTCCTTGGCAAAGCAAAGAAGCGGAAGATAAAATTTGTAAGATATAATTGGGCTAATATTAATCATTTATCTCGCATGAGGTGAGTCATTGGAAATTATCCGTGACTGTRTTTCTAAGTCCTCTTCACGGTCTTTTATGGTAGACTTCAAGTTCAGAAAACCTTTCCAGTAAAAAAAAAATAAAAAAAAAATCCCGAATAAAAGACTCGGGCTGTGCTGAGGGTGCTAGGGTATTTTAAAACCATGCTTTGAGAGCTGGGAGTTTCTTGTAGTGCAATAATTGGGTTTTGCATGGTTGGGAAATCACAGGGTGAGCCCACGSAGGATGTGGGATTGGTGCTCACCCTGGGGGAATGCGGAGCAGGTTGGGCTCTCTTCCCCACTGCTCTGTTACACCAGGCTGGCAGTGAGCAGACAGCAAAGCAGTTGTGTATAGTACACACACAGACTTCAACAGATCTGGTTATTTATTACAGTTTTACTGTAACAAGTCTCCACAGGCAATGTGTCATTTCATAGACTATGTTTGTCTACCTAGACACATAATCAAGTTTGCTAATTTCCCCAATTTTGCAAAAAAAAAATCAATAAAATAGCTAAAAAATAGACCTCTCCTGCACCACCCCAAAAGTAATTTTGCTTTTGGTCCAGTCATTGAGTTTCTTTCCCTCCAGAAGCTGGAGACTAAATGAGCAGCATCACCTTCCCTCTGGGAAACAAGACCAGAGGAAAATGCTGCTTCTAATGTCAGGGTAGTCACTTGGATTAATGGCTGCACCCAGCAGCTAGCAACTGCTATCCTCCCTTTTTTTTTATATAAGAAATATGTGTTTGAATCTAAGGTATCAAAAGAAAAAAAGTTAAGAGGATACTTTTTTCTTTGCTGTTGGTTCTTCCAAGCCTCTGTGACCTTTTTTTCTGACTTTCATAAAACTCTTCTTATTATAGCTTTCAAATAGTTCCTTTGTTTCATCTGTGTGTGTGTGTGTGTGTGCACATGGGCTTTTTAAAGCTTGCACATGGTTTTTACTCACCTCAGCATTATCAGCTAACCAGGGTCTTTTTTTGTTGCTTTGGTTTGGATTTTGTCTGAAAGGTAAAGCCTGCAAGAGCAGGAGACTGCTCAGTCCAGGGAAGGGGGAGATGGGCTTTTGGAAGCAGATGGCAGCATGAAGAATTTTCAGTAGTGGAGGGTCAGAAAACAAATGCCCCAGACAATTAAGACTGTATGAAATAAGTTGCATGTATAGCTACTACGTTTACATCTTAAAAGGTAGCAACATGCCATTTGTATAAATTTACCTTTGTTTCTCACTATCCTACTCTGTTGACAATTATTAGAGATTCAACATTGACACCAAATAAAGCAATGCACAGCAGCACACTTCTCCTTTGTCTCCCCATGGTTTGGTCGCTGCTGCACACTGTAGTTCGCTGGCTTATGAATAAGAATCAAACAGGATAAAAAAGTTCACAAATGTGAATGCTGGTAGCACCCAGCATAGTGTTGGGGGTATAGAAATAGTTCAACCTTTTTGGCTCAAGCTCTCACTGAAGTTTAAGCCACTTATTGTTTCTCCAGACCTATACTTACATTTTGACTAGCTTTATATAGTTCAGAACTGAATGTTTAAGTTCTGTGCTCATTGAAACCTTAATGAAATAGTTCACTGACAATGTAAGGAAACAAGAAAGAAAGAAAGAGAATTCTGTCACTTCCTATATACTCCATAAGAACCAGGAGGGGATATCTGTGCCCCGACCTGGGTTAAAAAAGCTGGTAAGGAAAGACAAAATTTACTGGAGTCATGGAAGTAATGGAGAATTTTACAGTGAGAAATCTTAAAATTGTGGCGTTTGTTCTGCTTAGTTTATCTAAACAGATGACATACTGATAGGTGCGATAGAAGCCTTCACCCAGAGACAGTGCCAGGTGCTATGAGACTCTTCAGTGCAACACAGAAAGAGGGAAAGACCCCAAAGAGGGGAAGTTGCAGTCAGATAATTTGCAGTTGGATGTCAGAGTGGGAGTACCACATAGGCAAACCTACGCCCCATCTCCCCATGTCCTCAGGAACATAAGCCTTAAGCAAATATGTAAGCATCACAGTGCAGTTTTTGAAATCCAGTTGAGGGACAGATGAGTCAAATGATGTTACCTGTGTTATATGAGAGGTCAATTATGTGATATTATAATTCCTTTTTACCTTCAAAGCTATTGTGTGCCATTTTCTGTTTTAGATACGGATATATCATATTATATATAACCATGTCTGTTACACACAGTTCATGGTTATGATGCTATTTGTCTGGAGAAAAAAGTGTCAGAACTGATAAGTAGAATCTGAGCTTTATGTCTTTGCACCAGATTTCTTTGGGGAAATTTCCTGTAGTCTTTTATTTTTAATATTGATACAGGCTCTGGCTTTGGTGATTTGTCTTGCTGCCAGATAAAGTTTGTTGAAAGGAGTGTAATGATTAATGGCAAGGACATTTTAAATTCCTTGAGAGATGGGCTAAGATTATTATTTTCCTTCCTTGAGTTTCACCACGTAATGCCTGCTGTCAGAAGATAAGCATTGTGTGACTTAATCAGCACTTGGGGAGAGCCCATTAGTGACGAATCCAGGTACTACAGGCGATTGTGCAGATGACTGAATAAATAGTGTTGTTCTTTCTGTGCCTGCGTACTGCACAATTATTGTGGTGTTCAGTTCGGTTGCTGGAAGTACAACGAGTTTTTGCAAGGTGTTGTGGATTAGGAGGAGAGGAAAATCTGCGTAAGGAGCAGATGGCATAAGCAGGAACAGTAGARTTTTCAGCAAAAGAAATTAGTTGGATATTCAGCAAGCTGTTGAAGTGAGATGGGGACTTAGCAAAGCAAAATAGACACGAAGAGGCACACTGAACAGTGTTCAAACTTCTACCAAAGGTTTCCTAGGAGTCACAGAGTCAAAATAAACTTGCATTTGCTTTGTATTCTGCAAAGGGATAATGCTAAACATGCTGCAAAATTAAAGTTTTATTAAAATGCAGATAAGGATTAAGAGTATTTGAAAGCAATTTAGGGCTGGGCACATTGCAGTACTGCAAATATTCTAAAATAAACCTAATAGATGAACTGTATCTAGAATGAAGGTTAACCTTAAAATAAATCAAACWTGTTCAGGAATAGAAATGCACAGTCAGTTCACCCAAAGAATCTTGACTCTGTTCTATACTGAGGTCATGTAATATCTATATAATTATTGTGAGTGAATAATAGGGTTTTATTCTTTTTCAAGCCCTGAAACAGATCAAATTGCTCTTTTAAATTRTGCTTCCCTCTTAAGTTGTGCCTGAGGGATGAAGATATGGCTAGAGTAGTGTCTGAGGAAGGTTGCTACCAACTGCATTTTCACATTTTTATTCACAGAATGACAAATGACCCTATTTGTGAGTTCTCCAGAAATACTGTCTGAACTGTCTATTGTACAGGGAAAATGTGTTACATTGTGTGCAGTTAAGTCTTTGCTTTCAGTGCAGGACTCAAACTAGTTCAGGGAAACTAAGTGGCACTTCTACAGCAAAAAAAAAAAATCGTGTAAAATGTTGAAAAAGTGACTGTGGGGAACTCTGAACCTGAGAGAAATGTTACAGACAGAACTACCAAGGGAAKGGAATGAAAATAGATATTTGTCTGAATGCGATACTGACTTGAACCCTGCGATGGGATTAGAAAAGGGGAGGGCAGAGAGAAGAGCTACCTCAAGAATTGGACAGAGAAATGCAGTGATTTGCTTCCATCCTGAATGCAAATCCAAGGAAAGCTGATGCAGCACGGTGGCTCACGCAAGACTCAGAGCAGTTGCCAAGAGAAGGCGAGGAATCTCTCCTGGAATGCGAGCAGTTTGTTGGGTGGGTGGGACAGCCTGGGCACCGCTCTGAGAGCCTTCWGTGAGACAGCACTGGGAAGGAGCCATGGGAAACACCTCCTCAGCTGCAGCTGAGGGGATTCTTTCTGTAAGGAGACTTTCTCCTTCGCTGAGCCTCTGCAAATTCATGTCCCCRGTGGATTCTGAGGTCTGGGAATTTTGTAATGGCCTGGATACCACAACTTTGGATGTCTGCTGTGTTAAAGGCAGGTCGTGGGGCATATCCAGAGCCTGGCATGTGCCAGGACTTTCAGAAAACAAATGTCTCAGTGGTGGGACTGTCACTGTTTCACCGGAGCTGTTGCTGGAAAAAAAGCACCTTTCCTTGGGATGAAGAAGGATTTTGGCTTGGTGTAAGGCTRCTCTAGTGGATTTAGCAGCAGCAAGACACTTCATAACCCTTCAGTAAGAGCAGAAACAGCACAGGATGCCGAGTCCACCATATGTTCATGTTTAATAGAAGTTTATAAGTCTGTGAATTTTGCCTACGGGATATCTGAAGACTCAGGGGTCATGTAAATTGAAACAATGCAAAGTTTATTGTGCATTTAACTTAATTTAAATACCTAGAAACAAGCACAGGGGGATTCTTACCAGTTGCAGTTATTGGTTTTAATAAATACCGTTCTAATTGAACGTGATTTAATAAAAGCAGTGCATTTCCAGCCTTTTGGAGTGGGCGCACAACTCCCCAAAGAGAAGACAACAGAAGGGGGTTAATCAAAGTAACTTTTCTTTTAGCTCAGTCAGTGTTAACTGAGCCACTCGAAAAAGCCAATGGACATTCAGTTTTACTCACACCAACTTCAAACTCCGTGTTTGTGGTGAAAAGGTCTGCTCCGAGCTGGCTGCTTCCCTCTGCAGCTGTCCTGTGAAATGACCCTTGGGAGGAGGGAGAAGGCTACTTGTTGACCAATGGTCTTTTTCCCAGGAATTAACTGAGGACAGTGGTGACTTTCCCAGTTGACCCTGTGGGATCTGAAAGCTCAAGAGAAGCTGCCCACGTGGCTGTGTCCATTGCTTTGCCCATCAGTTATCCCCTTTCTCTTTTATTCAGCTCAATGTGGTCTTTGATCTGCTGYGATCTAATGTGATCTCATTTAATGTAATCTATTTCTGTTCAAAATCCCAGTTGAAGTTAGTGCAAGGTTGGTTTAAATTTCAGTGAACCTCAGATTTCTCCTGGTGTGGATATTTTCACACTTAAACACCTGCAGGTACCCCATTTCTGTGCTAATGACAGTCACAGTAATCCTACAGGATTCAAATACATGCAAAAATTAACATAGTTAAAAATTCGCTTCCTGTTCGTAGATTTCCAGGCAGATTATAAACCTGAAGATACATGTGTGATTCCTCTGTGTTGTTTTAATAGCAAATTCCCTACAGCCATCATCAGATTCAGCGAGTCTGTGTTGCATTACTTTTATCCAGCTTGTTTTATTRAAAACACCTGTGTGAACCTCACAGTTATCTGGCATCGATTTGATATTCGGCATCTAAAAAATATTCACTTATTTATGTTGTATTTAGGGATCAGAATAAAGGCTTTCAGCATAGTATCGCTGCTGAGAAAATCAGTTTTTAACATATGACTTCAAGGTCACTACTAAATTTTGAGTCTTAGAGTTGCCTCCAGAAAAGCAAAAGGGGTCTGTGACACAATATTTGCAATACTATGCAGCTTTGGATATTAAGCTGAAATATTTATTTAGCTTTAAATCAATAGGCGCATCAGAGATGGGTTTTATGTTCCATATTATCAGGTGGACCCTGTAAGCCTGTTACAGAATCACAGCCAGAAATGGGATCCCTATATCTGGGGTGAGGTTAGGAGAGATATTTTAGTTCTGTGGCCATCATACTATTACCTTTTGCTCACCCTTGGAACAGTTGTGTTCRGTTTGTGAAGTGTAACGGTAATTTCTTCTTTGATGAGGGCTCCAATTACAGTGATTTTATCTTACGATGTTTGATTGTGTAATCTTTAGAAAACCATTTAGACATGCTGAAGCATTAGCACCAGGTGTATGGTACCATGAAATCTGTTAYAAAACAGCTGTTAGCAATGCATTCGCCAAGTATCTCTAAATAATTGAAAGACCCAGTTAAGAAAATACTTGTTATTTATGCGGTATCTCCTTGCGAGTGCTGCATGCGGTGGCACAGCAGGAGTGGTGTAACCAGCCTGTTGAGGCTTCGCTGAGAGCTCTAATACTCTCACAGGTAGGAAGCTTGGTATTTGGTGATAATTGTAATCCAGTAATTTACTGGATCTGCTGGCAGTGGTTTTTTGAGTTTGATTGTTYGTGAATCGGAGACTGCAGAGGTGATACTTCGGCATCGCTGGAGCGTGTGATCTTTCCTTCAAAGGAGGAAATCAATGATATAACAGTTTAACCAGTTATAGAATACTAAATCAAATATAACAATCAATAACATAGTACCAGTGCTATGGTAATAAATGACATTATGGTGGTAGCTATAAGAAGTGTGTCTGAGCCACCGTTCTCCAGTAAGKTTTGGGAGGTGCCTGTGTGCCATTGTTCTCCTTTGTGTGCACTGACAGTGAACAAACAACCTGCCAGCTGCAAAGCTTCTTTAAAAAGCACAGAATTTGATCCAAGATTTGAAAACAGCACAGAACATGAATAGGAGAATATTTGATAATATCTTAATAAATGCTGTCCTTTGACAGAGCTCTTGCCCCTTTGCTGGCCTGTGAATGCTGTATTATCCTAGAATGAAAATAAGATTGAAGATAAAAACAAACAGGCTCTATTAACACTAAAGGGCCTCTGCAGGCTTCCCTATCTGGGCCAGCTTCTTTGTATCTTCCTCCTTCAGTGAGTTCATGTCGGTTTATATTTCATCAGACGATATAAATTTAAGTCCTTACAACGTTCTCCCTCTCATTTCTCTCCTGTCATTTATTATTTAACCCTCTAAAGCATTTTATGTCTTGCAAGGTGTCATAAAAAATAAAGTTGATTGGTATAAATATTGTATTAGGAAGTTTCTACATTTGTGACCTGGTTTTTGTTGCCCTACATCATAAAAGTCTAAATATTAGTTTAGATTTAGTGCCTGTGTGGTGTAACATTRTGTACCTGTGTGTGCTTTAATTCAGCTATACACTCAGTGAAGTTAAAAGCTCTCAGTGTGTGACTACGTTGGTGCCTGTGCACCAGTGTGTGTGTATAGCAAGTTGGACAGAYTTTTGGTTTGCATATTATTATTTCCTATGGCATCAGAAATTCTCCAGAGTATTGAGATTTTTAATTTTAAAAGAACAAAAAAAAAAAMAYATAGTTGAAAATGTGGGTTTACACAACCCCTTCACTCTGTTTCGTAGCTCTCAGTGGCAGCCAGTTCCCTGTTTATCACTTGGCTTCTCTATTTTAGTTAGTTGAAGTAGTAGAAATAAAGCATGAAATAACCTCAATTTGCATAAAATTTATCMATTTCTCCTGGATGTCAGTTTTTACTGGGTTTGGCCCCCAAACTGCTAGTGTTTTATTTATGGTATTTTACTGAGRTGTGGAAACCAGCTGAAGTTGTGATTTCGGTCTTTCTGCCTTGAATATGGAAATACTTCATCACTCTGTTTTTACACCAAGGGTGAGATGAGCAGCATCAGTAAAAGAGAAGGTCCTCGTGATTGACATTAAACATGGGCTAGACAGACTGTGCTGTATGGGGACCTCTGTTATCTGAAGTGCCAGGTAGACAGAACTATGTATTTATAACTGAAACCATAAAATGGATTATACTGGAAAAATGTGGTGTGTAGGAGAGAGAGTAGAAAGTAAATATTACTTTAGGTACTTGGAATGAATCTTTCATCAGAGCCCTAGAATGAAAATCCAAAGAGCTAAAAAAGTAGTGTGAGTTGAGGCCAAAAACAACAGTTTATTGCTTTTAGTGGTCTTAAATTAATCTTAATTCACAAAGAGAATTTCCAATAAATTAATCTTAAAATAGCAAAAAAAGAACCCTGCACTATGGCTCACTTTATGTAAGGTAAAAAACAGGAAGGAAGCATTTCTTCTGATAAGATGACAAGTATAGAATAATCCTGAAGATACCTTTATGCGCAGTACTTTGGTTAAGCAGCCTAAATATTTATGGAAATCACAGGCAGTGGGACTTCCATGCTGCTTTATTTCCAGTTGAATGATATTTGAGTAATCAAAAAAAGGACATTAAACAASAGTGTATTTTTACAGAATTATTTAGCTGTTAGGTGGCCACTGTGCCATTCATGGGTGGGTCTGCATGACGATGGTGGTATGATTTTCCAGGGTATATTCTTTATTTTAAGCGAAAGTTAAGAAAAAATACATTGGTCCTCCAATTCCTTCCCACAGAATCATGTTTCGTAGGTCTTCATAAGCTTTATCTTCTCTCAGAATTCCCAGCTATTGGTTTGGTTACTTTAGTTCCTCCCTGTCTTCTACATCATTGATGAAAGGGAAAACTTTTTGAAAAATCAAACTTTGGGGAAAAAAAAAAATTCTGCTAGTTTTCCGCAACCCCTTTTTTATTGTCCTCCGAAATGCCTGGTTTTAACCAGGCTGTTTTCACTCATGGTGAGCAATCCCAGGATTTCACAGCAGTGATATTTAAAGTGTTTTTCTCAGTATTTGAAGTACCTTCAGTTCAAATGCAGGGGTTAGTTYGTGGCTCAGAGGTATTGCAGTCAGATTTACTGCAAACCTAAGCAGGAATTGCAAACTGGGAACACCCAGCTCAGTCTTCAAGTTTTTTGTAAAGGTTACATGTCTTAAGGAGGTGAGGGAAGTCTTCTCCCATATCTCGAGCTTTCTTTCTGCATGCTTGTTGGGARACTATTAGCTTTGAAAAACATTGCTGGAAGCACTTACCTCTTTTTTTGCTCCCAGTCTGAGGATTGTTTCATAGAGAAAGCTCTTTCTTCTTTGCAGGTTCTCTTTATCTTATGAATATTTCAGCAGAATCTGTGCAAAAGAAAAGGACTTTTTAGCTGAAAAGCATTCTTTGCTCTTCTGAACTGCACACCGTCTTCCTATTGTCTGAGCTGTAATTGTTCAGTGCCGCTGTTGTTTAGGGAGTAGGTTGCACACTCAGCATCCTCAGAGTTACAGATCTCTCTCTCCTTTCCCCAGCAGCTCAACTTTTCTGAGGCAGCCGATTTTTGACTTCAGCAGAACCCACTATTTCAAAGCCGCTTTGTCCACAAGATCTCWASTAAGGCAGAGCACRTGATTTTGTGGTCATCKTATTTGTGCTAAAATATCCCTGCGGTAGAGTATGTTTGTGTGTGTTTGCATGTCCCTGTCTCTAGGGACTGTCTATTAMGGGATAAGCGTGGAAGAGCCAAAAAGAGAGACTGAGTATCTGGCATGGTGTCTCTAGAGATTTCCTCCTCTTCTATTAACCTTTCCACCACAACCACTTTTGTATTTCTGTTCTTAATTAGAATTTCGAGTGGAGCTATGGAAGGAGCGTATCTATCCCCCAGTTGATTCCTCCATCTGATTTGGCATCCAGAAATACGTTTCTTAGGAATTAATTATAATTGCTTTTGATGGAAAGCCAACTTTTTTCATGTGTTAACTGTTAATTCTTAGCTTGTTTAACATGTGATTAAGTAAGGATGATAAGCTTGAGTGCAGGCTTTCTGTGTGTTTGTGATTTGAATGGCTGCGTGTTGTGTTCCAGGCTCAGTGTGGCTGTGCATGTTCGTGGTCAGCATGGAGACGTGTGTTTTGGAGGAGCAAGGAAGACAGGACTGTGCTGGCAGAGGTTTTTAGAGCTGGAGGAGCTGAGGGGTTGATTAATTAAAGGTTAAACTTCTGGTTCTTTGATGTGCCTGGCTCATTTTCCGTTCACTCCACAGCATGCCTCTCCCCAGCTACATTGAAGTTAGGGAGGTGTAGTGCTGTGGTCACTTCTTGACAGATACATGTGGCTGATGTGGGGACAGGAGCACCTCGTTCCTCGTGGGGTTTCTCTGTCCTAGGGACGATGAGTAGCACTGATGTCCTGGGTTGGAGAAGGAAGCTTTAGTCTCTGTTTGGGGACATGACAGGCTCCCAGAGCTGCAGGGGTTTTTGTTTTTCTGCTTTTTTGTTTTTTTTCCTATCTATCTTTTTAGAGTGCCTTTTACTGCAGTTTCCAAGAGTAACCCTTCAAGCTTGTAACTGTGTTTTTATTCCTTGTCCTTCTCATGACAGCCAAAAATGTCATACAGGTTCTTCAAGACAGGTTAAAACATCTTTTAGACACTTTATAACTATGCTGCTGGAATTGTTTGTGACTGTCAGTGAAAAGCCTTTACTGGGTTATTTTATTCTGAAAACTGATTTTGTTAAAGGAGACTTGCAGCTGTCCAAGCACATTTCTTTGTCAAAATCACTGAGCTTAAGGTGGGGAAGCGCTTATCCTCCTGCCAGACTTGAAACCCATCCCAGTGCCAATCAATAGGAGGATTGTTTTCAGTTGAGACACATGGTTTGACAAAGTAGTGATGGCTGTGAGTAAAGAAGACAGAGGCTTTTCTCTAACTCAGTCAGGGAAGCTGCATACAAGCTTTACATCTGAGGAGGTMGGTTCTCCCCCACCAGCCTCATCCTTAATAGTATAAAAGTAGGTAGAAAATGCCCTGTTTGTGTCAAACACTCATTTGTGCTATCAATTTWGGCGATGGGGTTTCTAGAGACACCTTGCAGTGCAGATGGAATGTGTGAGTCCCAGAGATGCTGTCTGGGTAAGTGCTTTCTGTAACAACATCCAGGGAAGTTAAGAATGCTTTCAGTTTGCATTCCATGATCAGCCCTGCCAAAAAGGATTAAAAATTATGGATTATGTATAAAATAAGTATTATTAATAATTACTAATTCTCTAAACTTCATCTTCTCACTGAGGAATTCTGCCTGCAATTCCTGGATCACCCTCAACTTCAGCCCTGACCTCCTGTACTCGGAGATAGGGATACATATGACAGGATTTTTGTCTGATGTTGCTATGGRTTTGTGCCTAGGTTTTACTGAAATAGGATGATCTGATTGTCTTCATCAACTTTCAGCCTATCCAGGCAAAAAGTGTGCTAGTCATGGAAGAGGTGAGGCCTGGGATAGACTGGTGTGTTGTGCAGTGCTTCCAACCACAGCAGGTGATGAGATTGCCAGGAGTTTTGTGGGGACTTTGGGTCAAGCTGAAAAGATGAGTTAAAAGCTTGTAATCTTATGAAAATAGCCATATTCCATGAGACCAAACTCAGAGATGTTTTAGTGTGGCTGGTAGCACATACATAGGCAGAAATCCATGCATAAACCAAAGGTCATCTTAACTCTGTCCTAGCTGTAAAAAGTGGGACAAGGACCACACTGAAGGAGGAAGGTCTGTGATATTGCAGATATTTGTGCTTTWATAATGTTGCTTGAGAGATGGTTAGAAAGCCGTGCAAAATCACTGGAACCAGGATGTGACTAATTGCTAAATCCCATTAAACAGAAGGGGGATTGATTTTTATGATCAGCAACCTGAACTAACTAAGTGTTTGCATAACTTTGCGGGCTGTCTTCAAGGCAGTGAGAAAGGGAATTGAAAACATCCTTTTTTCTTCCCAATTTAGTAGTTTTGTAATTTTTATCTGCATGCAGCAGGTTAGCAGAGGAAGGGCTGTGCAGGGTAGCACTGACTTCCTTCTGCCATGATAGGGACAGCATCCCTGTTGCACCCTTGGGACCCCTCAGATATCGAGTGTCCTGGTGACTGCTGTATCTGCTGTGCACATGCTGTGAGATGCCTCGTTTGCACGTGTGCTGCTGGTTTATTTATGGTGGTGTAATTGCTGGCTGTGTTTGTTCTGTTTTTCAAAGCTCACATGAATGATCCCTCTCCATTCAGTCTGCCACGGTAAATGCCTATTCCAGTGTATTGTCTCTCACCTTGAATGTTCTCTCTCTCTCTCTCTCTCTCACCAAAGCAATTTGATTCCTGGCTCTGCTTTTCTTGAGAATCTTAACCACTTCAGCACAGAGAACCCTCCCCCTTTGGGAAGCCTCTTCTGTTTTGTGCTTGTCTGTGCTTTACCCAGCACCTAGTGTCTCCTCTGTCCCAAAGAGAAAAACTTTCTCCTCACCTCTCTGCCACTTCTGTGATGTTTTGTTCAGTCTCCTTAAGGAAAAAAAAAAAAAAAAACCACAAAAAAACCCAAAAAAAACCCCTTAAGTAGTTACAATGTCTTTATTTCTCCCTGTCTGTGGTCCCCATTCCTTTCCACCCAGTACAAGAGAATTATAAATTAACCCCACATGTAAAATCATATTTTAAGATCTGCACTGCTGAGAGCACTGCTCATCCTGCTTTATTTATTATTTTTTCTGTGTCACATCCTGCGTCTTCTAGCTGACCAGCCTTTGGTCCTACAGCTCTCTTCTGCCATCTAACTTGGAAAATACCTGGGTTTTTTTTTTTTTCTCTTCCTCTCTCATCATGTCTGTCCTTTCTGTCTGATTTCTGCTCTGGTGACATTTTCTCCTTCACCACTCTAACTCTGGCTTGAGTCTCATTTGTGGTTACACCACCAGTACATCCCTTCAAGTCCCTCAAGTAGGTGAGGGATTTTCTTAGTTCCTTCTGTCTCTTTCTTGTCACTGAAGTCAGGTCACTAGTAACTCTTCCCTTCATCCCTTGTCTGAAGTAATACTTTSCCAGTCTACCGGATATGTTCAGCTCTTCCTGTTTGGACTTTGGAGTGTGGTGTTCTGGTGTACAGCTTACATTTCTGAGTCCCTTCATCAATTCCCTGTTATCTAACCCACTGTGGTCATAATACTCTCTGGCATTTTGAATATTCTCCATTTCTAAAAGTACTTTTTTTTAAAAGAAACATTTCTACTTCTATGTGCTCTCCTTCTGACTATCTTAGCTGCAGCTATCATTTCTGTAAGTGAGTCCAAAGATCCTTTTAAAGCACACATGGTCCAGGGCTTGGTGCATCACAGCCTGGCCCCTGTTATTTGCTTTTTTTAATTACAAGAAGTGGACAAGTTACATATGTGTTTTTTATCAGTGTAGATATACAATTTTGCAGAAGGCAGTAGTGTGATGATTCTTCTTTTTTTTTTTTTTTCCAAGACAAACTGCATGTGAAANTTTTTTTTTTTTTTTTTTTCCAAGACAAACTGCATGTGAAAGAAAAAGCGGGTCAGGGGAAAAGATCAGTCTGATTTGCCACCAGGCAGCTGAGCTACAGTGTGCTGTAGAGATGGTTCGGTCTGAAACAGTTTCATAACACAATAAAAGGCATTTTTGTTCTAAATGCCTGTTGTTGATACGGAGATTGTTTCTCTCAAGTTAATAAATTTTAATTAAAACTGCATAGAATGATGTAAAAATGGTATTCTACTCGTAATTGTTGTCAGCTCTAAGTCAAAGAGTGAAATTTAGCTGGTCAAGATGGGATGGAATTTTTCCTTTGAGTCTCCAAATTCATTACAGAAAAATTGAACTGAGACCTTTGGTAGAGGCTGATATGATGCAATAAGGAATTGCAGTAAAATTAAGAAAAGTCCGACTTCCATTCAGCATCTTCCAGATAGGAGATGCTTTTATTGGTTCTTTCCTTTGGGAATGTGCTCATTACAGTAACCATCAAAACAGGAATCCTTCATCTGGAGGCACTGCTTATGTTTGCTATCTGGCTGTTTGGGGAATGAGATCTTTAATTAGTTCCGGATGTAAAATATTACACAGAATTTCCCTCCAACTCTTCCTTTGTTGCTGGGGTCAGTAAGTGCAGCTTTGTTGTAATTGTGATTGTAATGGTGTTGTCCTTGTCTGATCATAACACTCTTTTATCCCTATAAACTGTTAGGATGTATTTCTCTTTTCTGTAAATAGCCTAAGAAATTGTATCCYGAAGTCAATAATAAATATGACGGCTAAAAACAGTGATCTGCTTGACACGTATGGTGATGTGACCAGTGGAGAAGTTTTATAGCTGTCCTTAAAGGAGACTTTTAAAACCAGAGGGCGAGATCTGGTGAGATATTTTCAGAGGCATGAGAGATTCAGCATTGATGTGAATGGTGTGGTGATTTCATGCAACATTTGCTTAGAGGTTATTGCTGTGGTCTTAATGGCAGCTGAGGTAAATAGAATTCTCAGGACTGGTACGTGTTACGCCTCTGTGAGTGTAGGAAATGCACAAAAGCGAGTCCGAGTCCTTGCTCCTTACAGCCTGATAGAGCTTAATCTGGAAGGGATAGGGAGATAAGAATGTACTGTACCTTGTTCAGCCCAGATGCTGTGTGAATTTAGTTTATATTTTAAAACAGAAGATGTGAAAGGATGCTGTTTCTCTTTGAGAGATTCTGGTAACCCTTTTCCCAAATTGCAGGCACACACAGGCCTCAGAGGACCAGCTGAGGAGGATGCRGTGGGAGGGCACAGCTCTTGCTCGTGGCCAAGGAGCAGCAACTGCTGGTGCTTTGGGATAAAAATCCCTTTTTTGAGCTCTTTCATGTGAGACCCACGATGGACAAACCTCATTCTTCCCGCTCTTGACTTGCTCCTCCTTCAATCCCTAGTGACCTTTATTCACTGTTGTTCGTGCCACCTCACTTAACCCTATTTTCTTTCTTGGCATTCCTTCAACTTTCAGTTCCGCCTTTCTGTCCCTGTGCAGGGAAAACCCCACAATTCTTCAAGCATATCTACTGCTGCCAGGCRCCCCTTCGCCTTTTCTCTCCTGCCCAAGCTCCTTATTCCTCCTCTGTATTCTGGCTGCCTTCATCTTCCYACTGCCAACTCTCTCTTTCAGAGTTTTTGCCCTCTCTACTCCACTGAGATTGCAGTTGACTAAACCCACAAATTATCACCTCCTGGCCAAATCCCAAAGCGTCATGCGTGTCCTTGGCCTTGACTTGTTTTCATATTCACTGCAGTTGACCCTTCTATCCCCTTCAATTCACTCTTTTCYCTACAGCTCTTGGCAGCTACAATTACTTCGAAGAATGGTTGGTGTCTCTTATCTCTGAAGTGTGTTGTTCAGTGACTGCCTTGGCAGCTGCATCTTCTCCATATCCCCCTCATCTTAGCTTTAGCAAGGCTGCAGCCTCAGTAGCTTTCCATCTCTCTTCCTGGTCCCAATCACTTAGAAATTTCACATTTTTTATTGCACCAGCTTCCCTTTCTGTGCTGGCTGATCAGACCCTTTAATACAGAGATTTCCATTCCGGTCAGAATGAAAATTGGTGTCTATTCCCAGACACCCCCTGCTAGTTCATTTGCAAGTTGCTGCAATCAGCTTGTGTATTATCCCTTCATGAAATTCCTWTTTCTTTCATCATGGGGGTGTGGGGGAGGAAGCACAACCCAACTCTTTATCTTTGACTGAAAATTTATAGGTCAGTAAGGGTTACTGTCATATTTTCCTTCTGCAGCATTTCCAAATTCTTTATATATCTCCACCCTTAGTGCCGGATTGACCCAATATTCTTCTCTGGAGTCGATGAATGTCTTTTGTCCTTTCACTTGGTTTCTGATTGCTTCTTTCATAGAAAATGCTGCTTGAAAATCAGTAACAGGGCAAGGAGGTGAAATTTTATTTTAGAGGTTTCATTCATGTTAAACACAGCCTCTGCTTGCATAGTCCTACTGTAGAGAATTAGGAAAAAAAAAAAAAACAAGTTCCAAACAAGATGGACTAGAAGTTTGTGCAAGAGGGAAGGCAAGGATAAACAAAAGTGCTAATGAGATTATGTACTGAGGTGGGTGGGGCTCTTCAAGAAATTTCATCGCACACATGTAGGTTACACCCACTGGTAAGGTTAAACTGTGTACATGAAATGTTGCTGGTATAAAAAAATGGTGTAAAAAAATGACAGAACTGAGTCTGTGCGCTGTCCCCCCACTGTTTTCAGGAGCCCATGGTTTTCAGCAAATGAGACCATCCAAAGTTCTCCTTAAATACTCATTTTCGCTAAGGGCTCACCTCCTTGGTGTTACTTACAGATTTCCAGCAATGCTCAGAATCTAATCATTTTACTGCTGTGGTAACAACGCATATTGTAGAGATTGTTGGATAATAATGACAATAAAAAGTAATTTCAGCATTGTATTCGGTTTATGAATGGCTTTAACGTAGTAGCTTAATATTGCCTCTCTACTGGAAACCATGTAAATGCCTGATTATGTATACCTATTAAAAACCCCGGAATTATTTATAGCAGAAATAAAAATAAAGCATCTGTTTGTCACTGGGGAAAACACTCCCTGCATTGTGCTGTAATAGGCCATGCATGTATTGAGATTTCTGCAGTCCCCAGTCCTTTAATCACCTGAGTTAATAGCCTGCACCATTAGACTGCACGAGCTCGAGGGAGGCTTCCCCTCCACAGAGCAGTGCTGTGCGGTGAGGCGTGTTTGCCCACTTTTGTAAAACTTGATCCAGTTTTGCCCATTGAGCAGCTGAACATGTGTTGTAGTAAATTTGCACAGTCAATCAGCTAAACTGAAGATGCACTGGTTAATAATGTGGGAATTGTATACGGTTCTTATGTTCAGTCGGGATGTCAGTGCCAAAGTTAGTAATGTGTGTGCATGTTTATTTTGCCTTTTTTAGGCTTGTTTTGTCTGGCTGTTGTAAGAATTAGCAGATGTTTCATTTGATTCATGATGCTGGATGTCACATCTTGGAACTGGTGTTTTAATTAGGTGGCACCAGATGCTTGTTTGGTAGTGAGTGAGTAGAGGCACGCTCATGCTGGGAATGCCAATGTCATTGCAGTGCCATCGGTACTTCCCCTCCCATTTTTTCCTCAAAATGGTGCTTTCTGCAACAAACATCCACAGTCTCTCCTCATTCTCAGCACAACTTCCAGGTTGTGCCTTCAAGTCCCTTGCGAGGAATATTCCTTCAGGCCTTGTTTGCATGTGCCAGTGCAATGCTTAAAACTTACTGACCAGGCAGAGTTAATGCTTTTGTGTCTTCCCAGGATCTCCTCTGGTAGCATTTGGGATCAGAAACCTTGATAGCATAGTTCCTCTTGGCATTACAAATTGAGATTAAGGGAAAGTTTGTGCTGTCTTTCAATGGCATGGTCACAAGTTTCAGTTAACAGAGATCCTTTCAGTCAACTTGTTCCTTTCCTGTGAAAGCAACTATCAAGACATAAGCTTTTGAGAGTCATTTTGGGCATACAGGCAGTGAGTGACATAGTCTTGAGGTGGGATTCAGTGTGGCCATCAGACATCTAAATACAAGGAGACAGACAGCAGGAGTAATTCCAGCATACTGTGCAGCTTATAAATGGCTGWAATATAAAGTTTAATATTTTGCTCTGCTGGGAGCCAAGTAGATACSTGATTATTGTTCTGTGTGCTAATGGCACCTGTACATAGCAAAATACTCCTTAGTTCTGTTTCTGGAGACTATACTGGAAAATGGAGAAGAGCAGGTTTGCCTGTCACCTTTCAAAAAGTAATACAGAGCAATTAATCTGTCTTATCCCTGCCTGCCTCTAGACATTCCTTGAAATGCTGCTACCTCATTAGACACCTTTTTCAACTTTGGACTGACTGTGGGATTGTTTGGAGAGATGGCTCTGCTGCTGCTGGACAGCCTTTGGGGACACTCTCCCTCATGCTGTCCAGTCAGCCAGCTCCAGAGCTGACTGGCACCACTCCCAGTCTGGCAGTGCCAAGCCTTAACCTGGAATTAAAGACATCTGGGTACATCAGCACCATGTGCAGTTTCCACCTCTGGAGTATGAAATKGGAATGTGCTCCACTCAGGCATTTTGGCTATGGGCTTTCCAGCCTAGTTCCTAGGTTTTGAATGACAATTTTTCCTTTCCAGCCTAGTTACTGCATTATGATGGTTTTGAATGACAAATTTTCCTCTTGTTCGCCTTCAGGATCCCAGAAAATTTGTGTTTTACTTCGTATCACTGGTGCAAACATTTAATCCTTTAGAATAAGTATGAAGTGATTCATCTATTTATTTTGAGAGGTTGAATGCCTGACCACRGTATGTTTTCTTACATTTTAAAATTTAATAGTAGCCTGGGGTGCTGTATTAATTTTACTTTACTGCTCCAAGAGGCTAAGATATGGCTGTTTGGTTCTCCTGCTTTGGTTTAGCAATGCTCTGTGAGATTATGATGACTGCTTGGTAGCTGGAGCTTTACTGTTTCCCTTCTGTTGTATTTCTGACTGATGCTAGGCTTACCCCTCTGTTAAATAGGTGCAGAAGCACCTAGCTGCTGGTAGTTTATTACTGTTTGTCAAGAGCTCCTGAAGTGATGTTGTATAAAGTCTATTTTCTAAAGAATACCATCCTTCAAAACTTCCTGTACACTGGGTCTTGAGGGAGAGAGTTCGATTGCAAGCCATCACATTTAAAACTGTTTGAAAGTAAAGAATGACTGACTGCTGAAAGCCCCTTTATATGTTTTCTTCCCACTGGCCCTGTCACCCCGTACCCTCCCAGGGTCAAAACAAATATGATTCCATCCTGAATCAGTAAAAGCAAATAAAACCAAAGATATCATTATTTGATGTTGAGGTTTTGGTCTTCACCACACTATGTTTATAGGGTAAACTCAAATTTAATGGAACACACGTACCTGTCCAAGAATCAAGTTTTGCACTGCACTTTCCCAAGTAAGCTTTCCTGAAGAAGCCAGTACCTGTCAAGCATGTGCTGTCAGAGTTTTAGTGCTCGGCACTGGACAAGTGGACATGTTACATCTCTATTAAGAATGGAAGATAAATGGATGGCAGTAAATGGAGGTCACGGGTTAGAAGCATTTAATGGAAGAAATGGAAATGAAAATTGGAAAACAATCTAAGGGATCTTGAGGAGATAAGAGGGAAGAAAACTCAATTAGAGGGAGCCATGCTTCTGCTCTTGGATCAGGGATAATTTCCTGGGTTTTGTTTGATAGGGTTTATTGCTTTCACAGTCAGCAAAGTTGCATTATAAATAAATAATTACATTCCATTTTATGATTTGCTCAAACTGATGCATTTCAAACAGTGAACATATAATCTCCATTTCAAAATTGTGTATAAATAGACAAATAGACTTTTCATAAGTGCAGCCTATCCATTAGCCCTAGGCAAAGCCCACATTGACATTACTGAGTGTTTAAGAACGTCAAGCATAAAATACAATTATATTCTTAGAAGCTGAAATACTCACAGATGCGGATTCAAATGCTAACTGTTTATGAAAGCTTACAATGGTAGATTTAACTGTATACAGTGATAGATTTGCAAGGCAGTCCATGAGGAGAAAACATACTATGCATTTATGTCTGGCCATTTACAGAAAATAAAATAAATCACCTATTCTTTTTACCTTTTTTTTTTTTTTTAATTTTTTTTTTTTTTTTTTTTTTTTTTTTTTTTTTTTTTTTTTTTGTTTTTATGTATATCATGCCTGTCTGTACATATGTACAACATTTCATCCTGATGATTAAGTGTGATGAAGTGATAGAAGTCGCTGCGGTGCATAATGAGCACATTAAGTGTTGTGTCCACAGCAAAGCCCTTATTTTCTGTGTCTTATTTTATTAGGGCTCACGCTTGTGGTTCTCCCYAAGGGATCACACAGCGTATATTGGTACTGCAACATTTCATTATTTACTTTATCAGGACGCTCACTTTCCCTGCCTCTTCAGGGACCTCAGTTCGCCTCATCATAAAACACTTYAAAATTGAGCTGCTGCAGTTTATGTGCATGCACATGTACACCAGCTGGGGAAGGCAATATTTACTCCTACTGACTGCATCTGAGCCTTGCCCTCAGCAGCAGGGGAACATCTGGGTGGGTGCTGAAGTGTCAGCACCCTTTTAGTGCCAGGCTGCCCACTTTGCTTCCCAGTGATGTGAGTAGAGCCATAACATCTCCTGGAACTGTAAACAGGTTCCTGTAAACTGTAAACTGGAGAAAGGCCCATGACTTTGGAGGACACTCGTGGGATAAGAGCTGACCTTTGTGTCTTACGTGAAAGGTTATACTTTGGAGTGCAGCAGCCAGAGCACATTTATTCGCTTCTCTCTCTTCAGAGCCAAAAGGAAGCACCCACAGAGTCACTGGCACTGTTCCCAGTGATCACGATAGAGTTGTCTGAGTCAAGGCTTTTATTGTACTGCTCTCATTTGCCACAGTCCCTTGTGTATCTCAGCTTTCTTCTCCCTTCTGTTCCCTTGTCTGAAGAAAAATATCCTACCTGTGGAAGATTTTTGAAGATAAATATAAGACTAGTGCTTCCCCAAGATTAAAAAAATGGTGCTTTCCACCGCTGTACTCCAGCATATTCCCGTACACTCTTTCAACCTTGGATTTATTATCACACAGAGTAAGGAGAGTGAAACAGAAGTATAATTATGGTCTGCTTGTTCAGGGTCTGCACTGGATTTGACATTATAACCACAGCTCCATTTCCTGTATGAAAGGTAGAAAATTAAACTTCTGACTATCTCAGTGATCATGTGCAGTTTTTCCTGCAGAGGTACTGCGAGGTTGCTCAAGGGGATTTGGAAAAAATCCAACATGGAAATGAATTCTAGTTATTTTACTTTTTGCAATCACAGATAGGGCTGTAGGTGAGGTGCCTTCCATACAAAACTTGCAGCAATCTCTACGACTTCACTATTTGAAAGATGCCTAGAGGCAGCTGGGGTTGCAGTTGGCAATTTTTGTGGGTATTTGTTCCATAGTAAGAGAGATTCAGCTTAATTGTGAGAAGTCTTTGAAGACTGACGAGAGTTTTTGCTGAAAGGTGTATGCTGGTGGGGTAGTTTTTGGGAAATCAGAAAATGAGCTTCAAGAGAGTTGTGAGAACATCGTGTCATCTTCCACACAAAATAACATTACATTAAAGCATTAAAAAAGAGCAAAACCCCAAATTTTGAGGAAGGTGAGTTTTGGTATGAATTGGTGAGTATCAGCTTTTCAGCTATCAGTTACCAGCCATCCACAGGGGATCGTGGCTCTACTTGGCTAAATCCAAAATGACAGTGAGGATGAAAACATAGTGCCAGTGTGGTTTTCCTGCAGAGGTTCAGCATCTATGCAAAAGGTGTAAAATGCTTTGTGGAGGTTAATTTCCCATTAGTGAAATAGGTCTGGGGTGTTAGAACCATTCTTGTTCTTGGAAGTGCTACCAAAGACAGTCTGGTGTAAGYTCAACAAGGGAATCTGAACTCCTGTCCATTCTGAAGACAACACAAGAAATATTCCTGATCTTCTTAGTGTCAACAGGTGATCAGAACAAAACTTTGACCTCCAGGCAACCCTCTTGAATTTTTTTCTGGTGCAGTCGCTGAAACTTCTTCCCAAGGCAGAAGCAGCAACTTGAAGTGTTTTTACACCCTCTGGGTAAGAAGGATTAAAAGTGGTGAGTCTCTTTCTCAGTCTCTCTAGAGAAGAGATGATAGAGTACACCTAAAAGCATACTTAAGAAAAATGAAGTGCTTTGCTTCTGGGCAACTTAAAACAGTAGTACTGATCCAAAACAAGTCTTTTTTATTTTTTTTTTTTTTTACGTGCTTACTATAGAGCACCTTGGCCCCTGGTACACAAAACCAACGTGGTACAGAGGAAGAACTTGGTCTGGATAAAACTTCAGGTATCACTGCATCCAGTCTGCATTTCGTACTGAAATGCAAAATGTCTTCTGTGCAAAATAGGAATATTCTGCTGYAATATTGATGATGGATGTACTGCTTTTAATACTGGAAATTTCACTCAAAGAAATAAAGGGACAATTGATTGTTCTTACAGAGCCACCAAGTTGGCTGTCTGAGAGCATCTTCTAATCTGAGACCAGGCTGTTCACTTCCTGCCACCCCTGCAGTGCATCCACCTCGGCAGGAGCAGTGGATATTCCTCCAGTCTCACCAGTGGGCACATCCAGCACATGTGCTGGTSCTAATGCACATCCCTAGAACAGGCTCTTCAGCTTCTTGCATGCCCTCATATATGAAGCAAGAAGATGCCATGAGTGTCTTTTTTCCCTAGCCTACTATGGGTTTGGCAGTGAAGCTATTGGGACAACATGAAATGACCATGAGAGTGGAGCTGGGTGTGTTGGGAGCACTGCAGCAGCCCAGCATCACCCAGTCAACCTCCTCTTTCCAAGCTCCTTGGAGAAAACAGCTGGACAACGTTCACAGATCTGTAGTGCTTAAAACCAGGAAAAAAAAAAACAAAAAAAAACAAAACCAGATAATTTGATTTAATCCCTTTTGAATCTCTGTCAATTATATATCATTTTTATACATCTTTACTAAATGATCCTAGTCTAACTAAAACATAGCATACATTTGCCATGAAATGTTTCTCCCTCAACAGTTTGTAGCTCTCATTTGCAGATGTCTGAGATTATTCCAGGAATTAATCATCTGCTTTAAAAAAAAATAAAAATACAGGGTATCAAGCTGATTGCTAATTTTATTTTTCCTGGCTTCAGTTTCCAATCATTAGATGTTGTTCCACCTTACTTTGTTAGATTAAAGAGCCCTTTGCTTCCCAGTAATATTTCCCCATGAACCTTACATGGATTTTTCTAATCAAGTTGCCTCTTCATCTTCTTTTTAATAAGCTTAGCAGATTGAAATCTTAAACTCCCTTACCATAAATCACTTTCTCTGCCCTCAGACTGTTTGTGGAGCCTTTTTTTGTTAATCTTCTCCAACTTTTTGACATGCTTTGTAAAACAGACTSCAGAGTCGTGCATGGTACATCCAAGAAGAGGAAGCACAGAGGGGTTAAATGGTGCTCCTGTGCTTTTGTGCATCACACTCCTCTGTCCTGCAGTGTTCATGTTCAGGGGCAGTGAGGCTGTTAACCYATTTCAGAGGTACTCTTTCCCTCCATTTTGACTGCTCCCCTGGGTTAATGTTTGGATAGAGAGATAAAGGCAGATTCCTGGGTAATATTGCTACTTCTTTCATAGGGCTGCTCATTTGCTGTGGGCCAAAAGAAACAAGCAAGAAGGATAGAGCGGGGGAGCAAGTGGGAAGATGACTCTTTTCCCAGTAAAATATTTATATACTCTGTTTTCAGTATAATGTCTATAACTGAAAAGAGAAAGATGTTTGCTAGCTGGAGYGTTCCCAGTACATCCCTGTTGGCTCTGGGCAGCCATCCTGGGCCAGCACTGCTCCGTATGCAGGATAACCTGCTCGCCAGGGCAGCCTCCCCCGAGCTGCCTCTGCTCCCTTCCACCTGCCTCACCCCTGGTACAAAACACCTGRAGCAGATTGGCACAGATTTTGCAGAAGGGCTTCCAAAGCAATGTCTTGTACTGCAGGGAGTACAAAAGATGCAGATCTTTGTGTAAAGGAAGAGGACCCTGCACAGAAGTCCCTTGCCAGGACTTTTATCAGAATCCTTTTGAGCRTCCTTTGCTTTTTTCTACATCTTTTCTTTCTGCTTTGGCTATGCTGCACTTACGATGTGATTTCTAAAATAACCAGGAGCAAACCCTTCTTTTTAAAATAGCTTCCCAGTCCTCTAGGCAGAGGACACATGGGTCGGACTTTGATCTCTTTATTAATCTACTAAAGAGGATGTGTGAAAAATCTGGGTTACTCTGGGCATTAACCAGACCCTTTGAGAAAAAATTGCCTCCATTCAAACAGATTATTATTGAGGGTTAACAGCTTTAATCCTTGCTGGCAACGTGAGGATTTCTGCAGCTACCATCCCCACGATGGGTTTGGGTGGGAATGCTGTGGAGGTGGGCGCAAGGCATGCAAGAGTTTTGAAATCCCAGCGGTGCTCAAAAAATAAGGCAGAACTTGTCATTTGCTGTAGGGACAAACAGATCCAGCGGGAAGACTGCATACAGAGAGGCTGTAATAATGAAGAGAGTTCCCAGTTTGTAATGTGTTTGTGGCTAGAAATGCAGTACCCACAAGCATTTAAAAAAATAAAAACAAGCATAGTTAGTGAAGTGAAATCATACCATCAACTGTTGTTCTTCTGAGTTACATTAAGAGTGTATTCCCACAGTAGATCTTCTTGCAAGATTTTGTGAGAGTTTGAGGTATCTGAATTTTACAYGACACCTGCCACAGCCACAAAATTGCACTTGTCATTTGTTTCTCTTGCCCCTTTYGGCTGAAAAGCTGAGCCTGTGCATATCCAGGGAATAGCACAAAGATCACTYGGCACACAGGCATCGTATTTTGCTGTGTTTTGAGACCAAAAACAAAGGTCGTTGTGCCACTACTAAAGGGATGCCAGTAGCAGCCCATATTCCTAAAAGTTGAACAATGTGACTCAAGCTGTGCAGGGTGACAACACATCCCTTTTGTCAGAGCAACATCACAGTTTGCCCCGTTGATCTCGAGCGCTTGGAGCAAGTAGGGAACAAAACATGGCAGCAGTTTAGTCATCAGTGGGGCTTCGTGACTCCTCTCAGCCTGGTTTTACTGCTGAGTTKTATTGCACTGTCTGTCAGTGATGGACTGTGTTAAGCTTTGAAAGAGATTATTCATAAATGAGAGGTTTCTTTCCTGTGTTTTTGCTTTTGAAGGCAGTTTGTTTCTTCTGGAGTTGTCCATTCTGTAATTTTTGTTTATCCATGTAAGATTTTTTTTTCTTTTTTTCCCCAAGCAACAGATACTAAAGCAAGATGAATATGGATATTTCTTTAAATAAGTAGAGGGATGTGGTGGAAGATACAAAAATGGTAATAAAGCCTAGTCAGGTAAAAATGTTGGCACATCTTATTTCATTTAATTCGTAAGTGGAAGGAGATAGAGAATTTATTTAACTGATYCTTTGGTTCAATGTCTTGATGATATATTTGGAAAATTGCTCTGAAATTGTTCTGTAAGTGACCTTGAGGATGTCATATTTAAATGATAGCTCATTTTGATGTGAAGTTGTAAGCCTTCCCCCCGGCCTCAAATAAAGCAAGCAAAGGAAAACAGCATTGAATTTAAGTCATGTCAAGGTAAAAAGGGAAGAATCTTTCCTCAAAACTCAAAATATAAATAGCCTGGAAGGTCAAGCACTTAATCTGAGATGTGTCTCTGTTTYGGTGCCATTAAGATGCTGCTTCACTGTGAGGTTTGCCCTCGTAGCAGCAATGCTCTACCTCTGGTTTCAGCCTTGGGACAGCTGTGAAGATCTGATCTGACTCCAGAGAAAACCCAGAGCTTGTGGTGGGTGGCACTGCCAATTCAGCACGTGACATTCACCCTTGGAATCCCTTCATTCATACATATATCTGAAACACTCCGTACTTTTATTCATATATATATACATATATATATATATATATTAAAAATACCAATGCATTGATAAATGTAAATGTATTCATATGTGATTATCAAAAATAGTTTAAATACTTCTTTTAAAATGATTTTTTGAATTACAACTTGAACTTGCCCCTGAAACACAAGGTGGCTTAACGTGTCCAGCCAGAGTTGTGAACTGTACATTATCTACCTACTTACCTATTGCATGCAGATATATTGCTTTTATTAACATGTTGAATGTCCTTGCCATGATTTTGGCTGGTTGTGATGGTCATGATATTGTGTGTAATATCATGGTAAAAGGTTTATTTGCAGACTTACTTGGTGTTGTTGGAAATAGCGTTGTTGAGGATTGGCTTTCTAATTACTGCTCTGGGAACTCAGATGTGATATTCACCGCAGAAACTGCACTTGTGAGGTAACAGTAAACTTGCACATCCAAAACATCAGTTAAAAAGAGAAAATTTGAAGTTAAGCCCTAGACAGGAATGTAACCTGTCTTTCATTGTCTGACAAGAGTGGTTTGTCATGTATGTTTTGTATTTGAACCAGACATAAGTATATTAGGAAGTTGTAGGTATGTATAGCCTCACAAAGTTAATATTGCTTTTGGACTCGTTCCTGGGCATGATCTAATCTCCATTTAAGTCAGGAGAGATTTTTCTTCTTGCTTCAATAGGAATTGAGTTTGTGTTTTAATATGCAGTAAAGCCTACAAAATTTGTGCAATAAAATAAAAACAGGAGGGCACGCTCTGCACAACGGGGTGCCTTAAATGAAGGCGTTGAAATAGCGTTTAATCACCAGAGTAAGGAGGCAGATTTTCAAAGCTGCCGGCTGTGAGCAGTGGGGGGGATGAGCGATAGGTCTCCTTCATGCTCCAATTGAGTTTGTGGCTGGTGTGATACCGCTGTCCACATTCAGAACTGGCCCTGGTTATTTATGGCTTGAGAAGGCTTTAAAAAGGGGTGAATATAATCTGTGGTTTATTCTTTTCCTGCTGGCTTTGGTGGCCCCAGTGTGCTCAGTTGGTCTGTCATTGGTGCACAGGTTCACGTCTTCATTACACTATGATTTAATCCTTTGGGTTATATTTACAGTTTAYCCTTTAATGGAAATAATGAATAAAATATCTCCCAAAAGATGTATGCACTCTGCTTTTATGCTCGCAGAACTGTTCTATATGAAGGACCTAAATACAGAAAAAAGAATGGCTTAGGTATAATGTTAGTTTTCTTGAAATCATAAATATTCCTCTTTAATTGGGTGTGAAATTCCTGTCTACAAATCATGACATTTTGTTTGATTTTACATTTGCTGATTTGTGAATAATGGGCTCGCAATATTTTTTAAACTTTTCCTGCCTACAATATCTCTCCGCTAAGTTTCCTTCAAAAACCGCATCTCTGCTCAATGCGAGGAATCTGAATTAGCTCTGACATTTGCCTTTACACTCACAAATCTTTCCATGGGTCCCCTGTGCACCGATGTGTGGGGGCAGGATCCAGCCAAAGCTTGGGGGTAGGAGCACAGTTAGGTGAATGTAAAGCCTTCATCTTGGTGCAGGCAGATCAGTTGTATAAATTCTTTCTTCCCCCTCTGTATTTTAGACAGAAAAAAAAAAACAAAAAAAACCTAAAAAACTCATTATTCAACTGTTTGCCTCTCAAGYGACTTTATTTATTACTTTTTTCCCAGCAAGGCAATGCAAACAAAGACCTTTGGCTGACGGCTCGATGACAACCAAGGTGTTGTGTTTACTGCTAGGAGACTCGCAGAGTCTTTGATACAGGATCATGAATAATTAGTAGCATTTTGAAATCAGTGATTTTTCTGTTTCTTCCTTTGAGGCATGTAACAGAGCGCTGAGTACTTCGCTGTTAATCGGCATTCCTGACGGCCTGATTTCTGTCATTTTAATTTGGGGACAAACCAGCTTCTGCTTTGTAGCTGGTTTGCACTGAGCCCCTTTGTTTGTAAGTGGAGAGGGGAGAGGCAGCTGGGGGCTCTGGAGATATGTTTTTCTGGTGTTTAATGGCACAAGCTGATGTGTCCCCTGGATGTACTGAGTGAGTTTGCTGCTTTACAGAGCTCTGGAGTCAGGAAGGTACATTACATTTAGTTCTTCAGTCACCCTGAAGGTTATGTATTTTTATAGTGAGAGTAGACAGGGACTGGGCATGTTGCACTCTGCCAGCTGGGAATATCTGGGAGTGTGTTACTGTAGTGTCACTTCCATCCTGTGCTGCAGCTTGTGATGAGGACATGTTCTGCCWTTGCTGMCTCCCACTCCTCCTGCCCACCTCTRTGGCYSCTCCTGGGCCATGGGAATCTGTGTGCCATTCACCTTAGCTAACCTTTCCTGATTTTTCCTGAGATGCACATTTGTGCCATTAGCTCATACTCCTGAAAAAGGTTGAGGAGAATAAGCAACATCTTTTGACACTGAGGCTCTTCTGAATTGGTAACTGAGCTTGTAAAATATGTGCCTCTGCAAAACCACTGCATTTTGAAAAAGAGAGAACTAAGTATTTTTTTCTGTAGTATTTCTGTATGATGGTTTTTGGAAGAGTAGCAGATACTTCCTGGTCAGTCCTTATTCCCCATGTCTTGTTCATCATTTGCTGAGGGTAAGGCTGCTTCTATGTCAATTTTTATAATATAGGCTACTGAATCACTCAGCAAAATCACACTCTGCATTAGTTTTTGCATCTAGGCCAATAGCCTGGGTAGAAGAATAGCTTGTATTGTGTGCCCCAGTACTAAGGTGCCAAATGATAGAAGATTCTGGSCTGTCCCTGACAGGCAGTTGCTCCTGCCAGATACCCTTCTTTGCTGAATATTTGCACTCTCCTCTTTCTGCCATTGACTTACAGCCATCAGACCTCAGTTTGCTTTTCTCAGCTAGATTAAAGAGCTTTGTTACTCTCTTCTGACTTTTCCATGCACAGCTTCTTACAGACCACCAAGCTGTCTTTTAATCTTGCCTTGAAAAAAACTAAACAGAATTTAACTCCTTTCACTGTTTGTGCTTTTGAGGGTATTCATGAAGGATGATCTGACTTTTAGGAGGAACGTATGTGTGTAGCAGATATCCATGGCAATGGGCACCTATGTAAACAGCCAGGCTGACAGCTCCAGTAAACATTCTCTTGAAGAGCTGTGGCAGGTCCATCCATCACACTACCTATATACACAGTACTGTCGAATACCTAAAGTAAACAAACAGGGGCTATAAAGAGGCGATGAAAGAAATAATGCTTTTCTCTAATCCCTTTTTGTTTTAAGAGCATCTCAGCTTTCTCATCATGATAGTAAATACATGACTTTCAGACATTTTTTGAGTGGACCACGCCATTTGAAGTGTTCTGGTGACAGATGTACAGCAAATCAGTGGGAGAGGAAAGAGGGAAATCCAGTTTGCCAATTCTTTGTCCACTTTAAAATCCACTTTTTTAGTTTATTAATCCTTCTTTCTTCTTTTTTAACCTTCGTCCTTCATAAGGCAGTGTCTCATAGTGTCCAATTGCAGGAGCCATATAGAAAACATTATCCCATAATTTTCTCAGGCAAAGAGGGAAAACAATCTTTAAACAGAAACAAGCACACAACCTTCGCATTGCTGGCACATTGCCGAGCCCAAGAGCTGCACTTAATTTGCATATAAATACGCTGAGGATTTTAATCAGCAACTAATGCACTCTGTTGTTACTTTTCACTTACAGTGTTCGTAATGCACGTGGTATTTGGCAAATTGCAAGGGGCACATGTACTTGGAGGAATGCAGTGGCAAGCAYATTGGTGGCACTGCTTTTTGGATTGTTGGCTGGCTTTATTTCTGAGGCTGCCCTGGGCCTCAAGTTGAGCTGGCTCCTGGCCGTCATGGATATTGCAAAATCCAACCGAGGGCAACATAGAGCTGGCTCAGACTGCGTGGTTGGATTTCAGCTGTCTCATGTAAAAAAGCAGTAGTGCCTCCATGGTGAAGCTTCCCGGTGGATGAGAACATCTGCTTTTCTGTCTTGTTCAGAAGTGTGTCTGCAAACTCTTGTAACTTTCTGGTTTTTAGTCCCTTTGGAATTTTCATGATTTCTGCTGGTGTTTCTTCTTCYTCTTGATTTGTTTAGTTCAGGCGTCACTACTTTGTTCACATTTCTTTTCCAATTAGCAAGCRGCTGGAAAGAGTGGACCACAAAATCTGTCCAAGAAAAGCCCTCAGACCTGCTCCTAAAGGCCTCTCCTCCCTTCTGCTCTCCCGGTCCTGAAAAACAAATTCTGTCTTTCTGTAGTATCTGTTAATTTCTGTAAGCTTTGAAGTAAGTGATGCGTTTTCTGAATTTAYTGTGATTTTATCCAAGGATATCCCCCTTCTTTCACTCAGCTAAAATGAGTGAGAGCCTACCTGTGGACTGCCCCAGGGAGTGTTTTGCAGCTCTGTCAGTCTCTTTGCACTCAAGCCAGGGTGATGAAGAAGCAGCATTGATGATCAGGTGTCATCATTAGTTTCAAGGATTAATACCTAATATGAAGACAGATGGAAGGATGTAATCCATACTTATATGGAGAGATAAATTCAATATTTGGGCACCTTGTGTATTCTTGTGGGTACTGCCTTTATACCCATGTGTGAGTAYACAGCAAGGAGGCATTCTGTGCAGAACATTCAAGAGCATGGTGGCAGGTGTTCCCAGGGTGATGGAAGGATTTCCACCTGGGAAACCTGCAAGTGAACAAAAACCTTCATATTTGTCAACCTGCTGTGTGGCGTTGACAGGTGATACGACAAGACTTATTGAGGAAAAGGAATTAATTGTATCCGGGACCTTTTAATAAATCAAAAGTAAAAGTAAGAACCAGTGTAGTAGACCTGTTGGCAGTAGCTAATGCTTGTTCAATGATCCTTTCCTTCTGAAATACAGAAATGAAAAGTTAACTGTTGCCAAGAGTTATAAAACGAAGGAATGACTCAGAAGATAGATTTATTATCACCTCAGTACCAGTGAATTCAGCTTCATAAACATAGGTTAATCTGCTAAAACCTTCTGTGCTCTCACTGGGGGAGAGCCGTACTTATTTCAGATTTTGTTTAAAGATCTGAAATAATTCTTCTTGTCTTCTGAATAAATCATCATCTCTMGGATCACTAATATTCATCTTTTTTCCTCATTCTTTCCTATGTGGATTTATTTTATTTATTTATTTCCATGGGTTGTTATGGGCTCTTCTCATCCCTGCAGTGTAATTTCTCTTCTGGACTTGTAGGCTTTTTTCATCACAGTTCACCATATATTTTACCCGTGTTTCTACAGAAACTCATTACATGGCACAAGCTGCTGCCACCAAGAATATTTAGARTACACTCTGCCTTTGTCCTCCAGTGCTGCCCTGCTCACCTACGATGGGTGAATAATACMTCTGAGTGGAAGGACATGGATCTGAGGTTACTAGGAAAAGACCTAAGCCTGTACWTGACTGAATCAGTGCTGCTCCTCTCCCCTTCCTCTCTTATATGGCCAGTCAAATGTTAGGAATATACTTGTCAGTTCAAAATAGCATTAAAAGACATTAAAAAATTACAAAACTTGAAAAAAGAATTGTAGTATTTAAAAAATCCTATAAAACAAGAGTGAATACATGTGGCATCTCTGTGACTCTGTGGTTGGGTTCTGTGCTACTTTGAAAACTTTTCTAAGACGTGAAGCTGTCATGGAAGCAGYGCAGTCTGATCCTTTAAAAAAACCCAAAAGCCAAAAAGACACCCATCTCTTTTATTAATGTTTATCTTACAGAGGTGGTTAACTGGTAATTTTCATCTAAATAGCATCAAACACATCTGAGACTAAATTCAGGTTTCTTGTGTTCCTATTTTGCCCTGCAGTATCTCCATTGTTTTCCATTTTCTAGTGACATGATCTGATGGTTTTCAAACTGTCCTTTTGAGTATTTCTTAAGCTTGAGATGCACTGCATTAGTGTGTCTRTCAAGATTTAACAGKGCTKTATTAGGTGAGGAAAACRTTCTTGAYATATGTGTCRGAGGTGGTGAGGAAGTGCATTTGCYTATTTTGATGCTGGTGTGATTGTGTGTGGTGCTGGTGTATTTGGTGTATTTTGGTCATGCTTCAGTGAAGGTTTGGACTGTGCCAACACAAGCAGATCTTAGAGTGGTAGAAAGAGTTTCTGCTTCATTGCRGAATCACAGAATGGTTTRGTTTACAAGGGACCTGAAAGGTTGTCTGGTTCCAACCAGATACAAACCAGCTGTTCATGTCAGGAGGAGGATGGATTTCTAAAGCATTTTAGGCAGAAATGAGGTGGGTGGAAGCCCTTCATGGTAGACTTTTCAGGCACAGCAATGGTATTTTGATTCCTTTCTATGGCATTGTTACACTCACACTTTGTCATGTGTTTCTTAGGACCAGGTAGGAAACSAGCTGATGATATCTTACACCATTAGGTAAAGTGGCCAAGCCCTTACTTCCCCTGTGATAAAAAATGATATACTCATTTTCTAAAGGCTACTGTGTGAASTTTTGATTGCTTGTTATCCAGGATTTTGGCATTGTGCAGTGAGCGAGCTCAATTCTAAATTTACCGTCCATTTTCTTSGATTAATTTTAAAGTCCCTCCTAGGTTTTCTTCTTTAGCAAGGGCACAGGCAGGAACTTGAAAAAAAAGCCACATTTTTGTGCAATTGTATCTCTCCCTACCAACGTTTATACAAGTTTGCATCTCAAAACATAAAATGGTGGTGTTTCTTCTGTTCTTCTGCCAGCTGCAGTTCTAGCAAAGAAATGGCTGTGGCATTAGGACATTTATGAAGAGCCATGTTTTTGCTTCTGTCCCACTCAATTTTTTGGGACAAAGAATTGATATGTTGTTGAGCTGGGTTCACAAAACAATTCCTGAGCTCAAGCTTCTGTTTTCATTTGCTGCACAACTTGAATTTTTCTGCGGGTGGAGCGTTTGTTATATGTTGAACACATTTCTGTAGTAGAGCCAAATGAAAATGGATGTGATGTGTTATTGATCCTWTTCCTGACATCCTCTGCTTGCTGTTTTTCTGCAGGAGTTATCTACACAGCAGATATTCTTGACCGGGAGACAACCAAATCCTACTGGCTGACGGTGTATGCGACTGATCATGGCGTCGTCCCACTCTACACTACCATCGAAGTCTACATTGAAGTGGAGGATGTGAATGACAATGCCCCTCTCACCTCTGAGCCTATCTATTACCCCGTTGTCATGGAAAACTCCCCAAAGGATGTATCTGTCATTCAGATCCAAGCCCAGGACCCTGACTCCAGCACTAATGAAAAACTGACTTACCGGATTACAAGTGGAAATCCCCAGAACTTCTTTGCGATCAATCCCAAAACAGGTAACAAAACTTTTGCCTCAGGGCAGTGGGAAATTGCAATTTGCATATTTATCAGCCTTCTCCCCTTCAGGATGCACTGGTGTTGCATAGCTTCCTACACCTCTGTTTTCTGGTTGCTTATGTGCCTGAAGCGTCTTGTACGTGTCTAAAGCGTTCCRCTTTGCGTCAGTACCCAAAGGCGCTGGCAGATGATGCGCTGCAGATGTGCTGCTGCAGCATCCCCCTGCCCTGGGTCACTGAGTCACTGCTGGCTGTTGCCTATTCCCTGCGTGTGCAGGGATGAGGCTTTGCTGTGCTGAGTCTGCAGGGTGGTGCTGGGGAGCAGGTCCAAGCTGTTGCAGGTTGCAGAGCAGTGTTTCATTCTTTGTGAGCTGGTGTAGTGCCACTGAAGTGAGTGACATGATGGCTGTCCTGCACATGTAATAAGGCTCCACATTAAAGTAGCTGGATTTAATTTTACAGCTTGTTTTATACAAAAAGGCAGTTTAGATGACCTTAAAGTCCCTCTGGCCTTCAAAAAAAACCCAAACATGTGTTTGCATTGATTTTTAACAGCTGGGGATGTAGCCTGTGGGTGCAGTATGGCAGAGATGGTAATTGTTTGAAGTTAAAATACTGTTGTTGGCTGGCAGTGGAGCATGGTGCTGGTGCAGAGCTGCTCTGCTGTACCCTAGGTGCCTTTGCTGAATGAGGTTGATAAAGAAATTGTCCCAGGAAATGTAGCCTGAGGTGATGGATGCTCTGCTGGGTGCCTACCGTGCTTGGCAGCAGGTGTTCCTCACTCCAGCATGWACTCAGCTTTCCTCACTCACTGGGCTTGTGGGGACCCTCCAGCATGATCTGGAGCTAGTGTGTCGAGGGGATCTTTCAGAGCAACATGCTGATCTGAAAGTAGTTCAGAGAATTCACACAGTGCTCCTGCTGGTTGTCATGCTACTAGTTTTGTTCTGGGGTTTTGATTTTTTTTTTTTTTTTTTTTTTTTTTTTTTTTTTTTTTTTTTTTTTTTTTTTTTATCTGCCACAAATTTCTAAACAGCTACAAAACCNTTTTTTTTTTTTTTTTTTTTTTTTTTTTTTTGTAAGTTTATTTATATCTGCCACAAATTTCTAAACAGCTACAAAACCAGAAGGAATAGTCAAGAGAGGGAACATTTTTAATTTCATGTATGGAAATGATGTTCAGTAAATAGGTTTTCAACATTTGGTTGGGCAATCCTATTGCAATGTGTGGCATAAGAAGGGGTCAGGATCTTCTCAGGCATAAACCCAGGTGAAGAATTATGGAGAATGTATAATCACTGTGTTCAATCTGCTGAGCCCTAAGGCGCATATCTCACTTATTTTTAACACTCRGAATGGCCGAAGATGCTCTTCCATCTGCATCCCTTCTCCCCCTCCCCACCCCATAAATCCCATCTGGGCAAAGTAGCAGAGTTAGGACTCGCAGTGTTTAATGCTTGTGCTTCCCTTCCGTCGGCTCCTCCCGCAGAGCAATCTGCTCAGCACAGCTCTGCTTCTCTTCCAGGGTGAGCCTGTGACAGGGACCTGAGCSGGGCACATGGCAGCCCTGCAGCACCCTAGCCTGGTGGCACACCCTCTGGGTTGGCTCTTCGTCCCTCTGGAGAGCAGGCAGGGATACTTTTCCCTAACAGTGAGATCTTATTCTCCCAGTTAACACTGCCAGTGGTTAATCTTCATTTGCGCTGTGGAAATTGCTCTCTGAGAACTTAAAGGCTTCAGAGTTGCTGCTTGGGCAACTCCCAGAGGGCTCCCCTTACACTCGGAGAGCATCCTTGCTGGTGACTGGCTGTGATTTGTCATACAAAGGATAATTCATCCCCTTCTATCCAATTCAGTGCCAAACGCAGAGCAGYGAAAACTGGGCAAGGTGGCCTCTTTGAGTGCGTTTTTGTTTTGAAAACGATGAGGCTGTGAGTGTCTGTGCAGAGATCCCTTGTCCTAAAGGGGAGAGCCAGCCCTTGACATCAGAAAGCTTTCTCCTGATGGGATGCTGATGTCCAAGTAATAAAAGCATAATGGATTTTCCTAGAGAATGCCCCTGGGGGTCTGTGACAAGGCTCCTTTCTTCCATCTCCCCGCAGTGCAATAGTTCCTCTAAGACAGTAATTTACACTCCAGTTGTTTTGTACAGGAGACTTCTGCTCCCCCAGAAGAGGTTCGTGGCATGCCAGCCCYGTACGCTTGCTGGGATTCAGCACAGCAGTAACTCACGTGGAGCGTCRCACAGCAGCCCTAAATGCGACAGCATGCTGGATAATCAAGATGAAAAGGTTTAATGTGAACCCAAATACGCCGTGATTGCTGCATACGTGGGCTGAATGAGCATGCTACTGCTGTTGGGGGAGAGCAGTCATCTGAGAAAGGGGATCTTTTATTTTCTGTGTTACTTTGGAAGTTTAAACACTGCCAGAAAACTGACATCTCACTCCTGTGAGTAATCCATTGCTGAGAGGCAACAYGAAGGCAGCATCCTGCATTTTTTACATCTTTTAATGGAAAGCTGCAGAAGAGATGGGGAGTTTGCAGGAGCACAGGGATGTTCTCAAGTATCTTTGGAGGTCAGCAGTGACCATGTTTCCCTTCCTCTGGAGCTCACGTTCAGCTGCCTTGTAGCACATGCAGGTCAGGCTTGTTTCTGGAGGCACATGGACCACTATGTGTCTGATGAAGCGGGGACACAGGGAATCCAGGTTTTGTTCCTGGTTCTAATTCAGGATCATAATTGCAGCCAAATCTTACACTCTTGATTGATTATCTGGATAGCAGAAGCGACATCACTCCTTGTGTGCCATGTCTGTAGATAGCAGAAACCTCTTAATAGACAACTTGTCACTTCCTGCATTTTTAGAGACTGGCACAGCTCGCCGTGGCTATTTTAGGCAGTCAGACTGCAAATGTATCGCGTGCATTTGGATCTGTTTGGAGGCAGTCCTCAGACCTTTCAGAATGATTACCTGCAGTTTGCTCTGTGGCTTTCAGAGATGAAGAGCTTCTCCTGCAGAAATGAAGAGCTGCTAAATAGCCGCCTGATAGCAAGATTTGGGCACTGAAGTCACCCTGGGCAGCTCATGCTCTCTCTGGGGGCTGACTCTGCTCTGGGGGCACAAATACACATGGTGGCAAGGGCCCTCCTCTTTGGGCTTAGGGTTTATATGGGTGCTTCAGGGAAGATGACAGGAGCATGAGCAACCCTCCCCTGTGTGTCAGGATTGGCAAGGCAGTGTGGGCAACCTCCCATGAAGGCCTTTTTTTTTACTCACCTTGATATTTTTATTAAAATACAGCCAAGCATCAGTTTGCTCCTCGGTCCACACTTCTATCTCATGAGCTGATATTCATAGGTACAAGTGAATAATGTAGCACATGAGTACATGTGAAACCATAAATCATTCACCCTGGAGAACAAGGCAGCCTTGTTCTGCACACTTGTGCAGCCAAAGTGCAGCAGGTCCAGGAGAGCAAGCTGGGATTTTCCTTTATAGCGGGCAAGACGAATATAGTGCAAAGCACAGTTTTGTGAAGGGGTAGGAAACATGTTTTTCAAAAACTCTGAGGTGACTCTAGGGGTTACATGACYACAGGGAAAGGCATTCCCCTGGGCATTTGTCTCCCAGCTGTGTATACACACAGCGGCTGTGGAGGCATTCCTGGAGCTCAGCACTTTCAGCAGCTGGGAGCCAGCCTGGTGTGGCTGTTGGGAGAGCCAGGGCTTTTCCTCATAGCTTGACTTYTGTGCTTGGGAGGGCTTAGGGTTGCTCTGGCAGAGCCCAGGGTCACAGGGCTGTGCTCCTTTGTGGGTGGTGTGAGGTGGAGAGGACGGCAGAGCTGCTGCCAGAGCAGCTGGGCTGACCTGCTCCCAGGAGTGCCACATTCAGCACGAGCTGAGTGAGTTAGTTTGGGGYGAGAGACATGTGGAAGAAGGTAAATAAAACAGAAGATGGAGTTAATAAAAAAAAAAKGATGGATTAGAGCTGTAAATTCTTATTTTTATTTCATGTATGTGGGTGTTAATTTCACAGTACAGCGTTAATTTACTGCATTGATTTATTATGTTTCTGTGCTCTGGAAAAAAAAGTAATTCAAACCATTGCTTTGTWTTGTTTAGTGTTAAAATACTTCCAACAAACCCAGTAAGATTCTCTTCAGTCTTACGCAGATTACTTAAGAGATTCTTTAACTAGCATGGGAGCAGACCAAATTTCACTCGTGCACATTGTTATTAACTAATTTACTCTAAAATTATGCTTGTGTTGGAAAATCTGTTTACACCTTGCTTAGCCTTTTGCTGGCACCATTTAAACCAAGGCAGACCCCTGGCACCCCTGAAACAGTATTTGCTGCCGTGGTCAAGGCAGGATGCACTAGTGGGTTAAGAAATAGAGTGTGTTGGTCAGTACATCTTTGCAGAGCAGCAATACTCTGCCTCTGGAAATTGTCTCTGAACTGACTCTGAAAGACTCTGGGTATTTTCATGCTGAAGTAATATTAATATTTATATAAGCTAATATAGATTATATATAGCAAGTGAGTGTCAGAATTTAATTGGTATGAACGCTCCTCTTCTCAGTGGGCTGGGCTTTGCTTTCTTGTGYGCTCACCAAGCCAGCTGGCATGGAATCCTGCTGGGTCTGAAAGCCACGTCTGCTCTGCCGTGCTGAAACAGTGCTTCACCCTCCTGTCATGCATCCTGGTTTCTATAGCTGCTTTTCTTTGGTTTGTCCCAAGAAATACCCACACATCTTCGCTCTCACAGACTGAGACAAATCCAGTGGCTGATGGCTGCCAGCAGTACCGCTGCTGGGTACCTAGTGCCTCTTTTCAGCCCAGAAATCACAGAATCATAGAATAGTTTGTGCTGGAAGGGACATGAAAGACTATCTGGTTCCACCCACCTGCCTGGGAAGGCACATATTCCACTAGACCAGTTGCTCAGGAGCCCGTGCATCCTGGACATGAATATTGTCAGGGATGGAGCAGGGATTACCCTTCTATCACAAATACTGTAGCTGCTTTTAGAGCAGACCTGAGGATGGGATTGCTCTGAGAAGCCCCTGGAAGGATTCCCAGTGGGAAGGATTCCCAGGAGGGTTTCTAGGTTTCTGAGCYTGTTCCTGTTGCAAGGGACACTCACCTGTCCTGGCTGCTTCATCCCTGCTGCTGAACTCTTAGTAAGCTTCCTCTGAAATAAGATCTTCCATATCTTACAAACAACGTCCATTAGCTTCTCAGGGGCTTTTAGTCTAAACTTCAGTCTTTCTCYAGGGTATGTTCTAGGTGCTATATGATCAAATTAAAAAATGTAATTCGAATTTTGATGGTGTTGCAGGTCACCTCCCTTCCATGGGGTGCTCCTTCTGCACATCATCTCCCTCATGTGCATTGGCCATGGAGCCCTTTTCAGCAGCTCATGTGTCTGATGAAAATCAGCTCTGCAGATTGTGTCATAGCATGAATATCTCAGTGCTATTCACCTCTAAGTGTCCTTGCCCTGTCAAAGAGCAGAGAGGATCTTGCAGAGGGAAAAGACATTGATTGGGGGGCTCTCCAGTCAATGGTAAATTTGAGGAATTGTTCTTCCTCTCTTTCCATGCTCTTTAATGCTGGTTGTACAAATGCTGAGTTCACCAACAGTTTCAGAGTCCAGCCCAGTATATCCATCACTAGCTGTGACCATAACTAATACAGATTTTTACAATGTAATTGCCCTACCACATTAGCTGGCTTCCATTCTCTGTAATTTATGTTGTATCAACACATGCTAAATGATCTACTTTCTTTGCTTTCACTTCTCTATTATTTAAAAGCGTGGCTCTTAATGACTTCTTTGTAATACACTCTCTGTTAAAAATTGAGCTTTGGAGCATTTTAAAAGCTTTAATTTCTGCTTTGGCATGGTTTATTCTTTACTAGACACCATATTTCCAGTGGTTGGAGCCCAGGGTTAACAGCTGGAAAATCAAAGGACCATGGATGTTGGAGTTACGTGCTTAATCACAGTGGGACCCGTAAGCCTGCTAGGCACTGTTCAGCGTATTAGACAAAGTTCCTGCCTTAAGGAGTTTGTCATAATAACAATAATAATAGTAATAATTAAGAAAAAATAGGAAAAGAAAAGAAAATGGGGAGGAGGATGTAAATCAAGTCCATCTGCTTGCCAGGGCACGTTTATTCCCCAGAGTAAATTTTCAATTAAATCCTGAGCTGCAGCACAGCAGGGACACGAACATTTCTTTCGACTTTGAGTGAGTCACCTCACGATTTCCTTTTTTTTTTTCTTTGTGTTAGTGGAAGTATTTTCTTACCTAGTATGATTGTCCTGTAAATTAATTTACGGTAGACAGTTTGCAGATCAAATACGCTCTGGAAATGCAAGCTATTGATTTTTCAGGTATCTTTGGCATTAATAGACATGCAGTCACAGTCATGTATTCATAGGCATGCAATAAAAAAAAAAGCAGCATCATTTCCAAAATGGTAGGATGAAGAGGAATATAAAATCATTTTAGACTAAGTAAGTATTGTCTAATGTCCAGACCACTGATTGCACTGAAAATGACTAAAATTTGGCTGGCATGTCTCTTCCCTCCTCCCTGGCAGTGATTCCCTTCTCAATCTGTCTATGTTATCTGTGGAAGGGATAAAGGTGTGAACTGTGTCACCTTAGTTGAGGCTGCAGTAATGCTGCTATTAATAAAATAATAAATCCAGTTTTATCATTTCTTTTGAACAGACCTGATTTCTGCTAGCAGTGAGTTTTTATTCATGAAGTACTGAATATGGTTGAGATTGCTGGATGTCTCTGGTATCAAGTGCCTCTTTTAAAGTGGCATTTAAAGATACAATATTTCTTATAAATTCCATTTCTTTGTAATCAGCAGATTTATACTTGGCTTATAGAAATTTTAACCTTTCTTTGGATCTCCATGATRGCTTTTTTAGACCTCTTTCGCAGAAAGAAGTTTAAAAAGTATCCCTATTGCCTTAGCTGGACAACTCTGTCCTCACTTATTCAAGGCAGCACCAGCTTTTAATCTGAAGTCTCGGTTTGCTTCAGTAGAGACTGATGTCTGAAGGGCATAAGCATGACAAGGGCCAGTGGGACACTTTTTTCTGATGGAAGAAGTTGCTGCCCAATACTTAAACAGCTCTCTCCTTCCCTGCCCTAGCACCAATTCTGGAACAGCAATGATTTTACCACTAATCTCATAAACCTACATTGTTGTGCATTATATCAATCATCTGTTATTTTAAAAAAACATCAGCAGAACATATCCTCTCCCTATTCAGAAGCAACTTTGTCTGTCTGCTTAGCTGTGAAACTGCTTTTTCTGCCTTGTCTGTCAGTTCAGTTTCTCGACTCATAAATTTCTAGAAGTCATGGCTAGGCAGAATTGATCAAGAAATCACCTGCCTTTTAAATAAGCCGTACTATTCTTTMACTAATTTGTAATTAGGGCTGTTCCATTCACTTCCAGGTAACCAAATTCTCTTGTTGGAATTATTATCAAAGACAGAAGCACAATTGAGCTTACTGGGTGAAATTTTACCACAAGTACTGAGTAACACCTTGTTGTGTGAGCAGTTTCTAAAATTACTTTATGGACTGGAAGTTAGAGGCAAGGAATGTAGTTCTGGTTTACTCTTAGCAAACATCCGATCCTTGGTACCAATAGTGATATTTCTTGTTTGGAGAATTAGATTGACCTATACTACACGTGAATATTAAAAAAAATAACATAGCTTGGAAATGGGAATAAAAAGAGAAGGCAACTGGGAAGGCAGGTGTGTTTGCATAAGCCATGACGATGTCAGTAATCACTAACCGTTAATTCCTCTTTGTCTTCTATCACATAGGAGGCTGTGTCAGCACCTATTAAACTCCCWAAGCCTCGTCACCTCACAGTTCAGCTAGACTAGTCTGTTCAAAAATGAGGCTTAACAGTGGATTGTGTTATTTTTCCCCTTTCTTTCGTAACTCTGTTTCCATCAGAGTTAYGCTGTTATAACCAAGATAATTATTTTCTGTGAAATTACCCTCCCCTCCTTTCCCCTTCCCGTTATGTTAATGAGAGTGTTTTTCTTTTCCTGGGAAGACTGACACAACTTGTTTGAAATTAGTAGTGTTGTTGCCAGTTAAGTATGTGACCTTCTCTGTGTAATTGTACAGATCGTGCTGCCATATGTCTCCATGCACAGAGCTTAATTTAACCAGAGACATACATGTGTAAAAATAAAGCAGTATCAGGGGGTGAAGTATCATCAGAAGAGTCCCCTAATCACAGCTTTCACATTATACACAGCTTTCTGCAGAGCTCCAAGAGCTCTGAAGTTAGGTCTTTAAAAAACACTCCCTGCATGGGACCATGCTCTTCTAACCTTGTTTTTGSATTGATTGTCATGTGAATTCAACTATGTCTGTACTTCCTTACTTGTTGTACCTACTTGGTTTCTCCCCCTGTGGTAGCTAAGTCCTGCATGCTGTTTGGTAAGGTAGAATAGGACTATCTTTGTTTTTTTTACAAGCAGGGAACTGGTGCAAAGGAAGCAGATAACTCATCTGATGCCAGTAAGAAAAATTTGATCCTAATTTGCCTTCCAAGCCAATGGCTACATGTAATGTAAAGCTTTATGGCATGGGTCCAGCCCATCCTGCCCCGCTAAATGCAAAGCTGCCCTGGTACCAGTGTTTTCTACTGTGTGTGCAGGACTTACCTGGACATGTTGAAGCCCCAGTAGAACCCATTTCCTGTCTGTTTCCATCTGGCCCACCATTTCCTATCCCGGCCTTTCAGGCCTTCCTTGCCTTTCTCTCTCTCTTGCCTAAAGGCAAGCTTGGATTGCCCACAGGAGAGAAAGAATTACAGTTTGCAGAGGGACTAAGAGTCTCAGACAGCTCTGTTGGAATCTGGTCATATAGAGGCAGAGATGACTCTTGTCTTCTGGGTGGATGAAGCAACCCCTTCTCCATCAGCTTGCTGCTGGTGCTGTCATGGAGCAAGAAAGCAAACCCAGAGCACTGGCGGATGCCACTACCCCAATAATCACATTCATTCTTTCTTGATATTGCATTTGCTTGTTCTTTCTGAGCAAGAGCGTGTTTCCTCATTGCTTCCCGTGTGTATGAGGCAATGTCATGAGATGCTGTGGGTTTGTTGCCTTCTAAGAGAAATTTAGTGTTTGTGTCRGATGAGTTGCGTGCAAGGAATCTGTGCTGCACTGATCTATTTATATGGTAATTAGCAAGTAGCTTTGCGGCTCTTAAAGGAATTTGGTTTGAAAACTAAGTATTATTTCCTGAATTTTAACTTACCAACAGTGTATGAACAGCAGTGCACATGCACCTTTTTTTTTTTTTTTAATGTGCCACAATACCCAAAAGATAAATGCAGGTCTGCTCTGCAAGAGAATATTTTGGCTATAATTAATTTTGCTTCCATTCACCATATGCTTGTATTTTCTGACCTTCATTTTAATCACAGACTCTGTGTAATAAAATGTGCAGTATTAAAACAAAAGTTGCTTAAAGAAGCACAAGTGCTTGTGGTGCTACATCTTCAGCTGAATTATGTGGCTTGTGCCWCCTGAGAATTTGTCCATCTTATCCTTAAGAAGATAGTATTATGGAAGGGTGCTGTCATTGCTCAAAGATGTTGAAGTTATTTTTGTTTATACAACAATGAGATGAGTGTTTTTAAATCTTTGAAGAACTGTTGTAAGCCCATCATTTATATTACTGAGATAGGTCCTTTAGGAGAGGCAACTGTAGATGGAGAATTTTCTCTTTACCCTTTTTATTCTATGTGTTTGAGGYAGTTCTTGAGACATGACCTGGGAACACACTGCAAATGACACATAGAATAATTGCTGCTAAATTTAATTTATTGAGTAGGTGTGAATTAGATGGGCTAAACAGAATAAAAACACACAAGATAACCCAGAGTAGGTGCATGGATGGAAAAATGTTAGACTGTATTAACAGCTTAGATATGCATGTTGCTGAGATATTTTTCAAGTGAGTCTGTAATTTTTTAGGGGATTCCTCTCAGGTTTTTTGTTTCTTTCTTTCTTCTAACATTTAATGTAATCCAGACTGATTAAGGGAATGCTATGCATTAAAGGGAAGAAAAAGAAGGCAAATGCAAGCTTCAGAATTAGCTCGCGTAGTCTGTTGGGATGAGCTGCAGCTTTGACTCACATATGTGCCCATGCCCTGCATTTGTACGTGTGAAAACCCCTCGGCTGGAGTTGGGTTCACTTGCAGAGGACAGAGCCCTTTAGGAAGGATSCACAGCTCGGGGTCAGAGAGACAAACAGGCAGGATTTGGGTACAATCCTTGTTTGGAGAGCTGGATGGGGAGGCTTCACACCCCACCCCGAGCTTAGCTCCAATCTGTTGGTGCATCTCTCCACTGCTACCTGGTGTTGAGCAGGGAGGATCTCRAAGACATTTTATTGTACTCAGCCTGCAGGAGGAGGTTTCCTCTCCACCTCCGAAACTTCTGTTTGTTCTTTCTGCTTAAAGCCATTGTGCAGGATAGCTGGGATTTTACAAACACCCCGCAAAGCATCAGCCTAACCTCTTAACCAGGCTGCCTTATTAACGACAGAAGTGCAGTAATGAGAGCGTAATTAAGATCTAATGGGGAGACAAAAACTTAAGAGAAGGAGAAATTCCTATGTAGAAAGAAATTATTTTTGCTTATAAACATGAAAAAATTAGATGAAAACATGAAGAAAATAATACATACTTTGTTGATGTGACTGTGTAAAGACAGTTGCATCACACAGAAAACATTGCATTTCCAAAACTGTTTCACCCATGTTTGTGTATAGACTTGGCTTTTGTCATCATGAATGTTCACCTCTAACAGTGGCTTTTGGTTAAAAAAAAAACAAAAAAAAAACCAGAATCATGTCCTCAAGATACCTTAATTTCTGCTCATTGAGTYCTGTCAGAAAAGTAAGAAGGATTGTGGGGGTTCAGGTTGGGTTTGGTTTTGTGTTTGTTTTTCTGTTTTGTTGGAGGTTTTTCGCTTGGTTTTTTTTTGCATGAATATGTGGTTTTTGTGGATTCTCCTTAGTGCTTTTATTTTAATTATTTAGTAATTAAAAATAATTCATAGCTAAGAGCCCAGTCAGGAAAAGCAAAACCTGTGCTGCCTTTTGGTGGGCTGAAATGGTGACTTTTTTTTTTTTTTTTTTTTTTTTTTTTTTTTTTTTAATATTTATTTGCAATATTGCGGCACCTTCATAGCCGCAGTCTTGAGGCAGCACCCTGCCGTGCTTGGCAGGATAAGTGAAGCAAAAGATGGTTGCTACACCGAAAAAGCTCACAGCTTTTAGGGGGAGCCTGAGACAACAGATGGGGAAAAGCAGATGGAGATGCGTCAGAAAAACCAGGGAGGTATTGATCAGTGCTAAGTTTGTTGCTGGGCACTCTTGGTGTGCGGAGGAGTGGGGACCAGGCTTTTACAGAAGGGAGGAGTGGGCACTTGGACACGTGCTGGCGAGGTGCCTTTGTGTGCCATGGGCTTCGTCCGGGGGCTGCAGATCCCAGCCTCGTGCAGGGCTTGCAGGGAGGGGCTGCCAGGGAATTGCTCCAAATAGTATACAGGATATATATATTCTGCATCTGTATCTATGGAGAGATTTCTCTCCCTGTCTCTGAGGTGTGTGTGTGTGTGTGTNAGACTATTTCAGAAGCTGCACTGATTGCTAGCACCATTTTGCATGTGTCACTTACAGAAATAGAATCAGGGGAAAGGGGGACAGGCAAGAGGATAATGATCGACTAAACCTCATATTTAAGCAATATTTTGAGGATTTGAGTCCCACCCTGTGTCTGAAATAAGCAAGTGCCTTCAGGGGGAAAGACTTCGGTTTTGCTTTTTTTTTTTTTTTTTTTTTTTCTTTTTTGGTTTTGTTTTGTTTGGGTTTTTTGCCCTTTTTTTGTAATTAAAGGATTTTTCAGCAAAAAGCATTCAAAGTGGATTTTTTTTCCTTTATTGGAATGTGTATAAGTCTGGAGGGTTTTTTCCCTGTTCTCTTTCTTGGTTTTCATGATAAAAGAAAGACAGTGGAAGTCTTACTTCCTTACTTTGAAGGGTTTAAATGCTGTTTGTGTGGGGCATGAGGGAAGAGGCTCCTGAAAAGGCTGAAGGTTTCAAATATCATGTCCAGCTGAGCTCCTGAAAGGTGAAGTTTCTTTTCATTCTGGGAAAAGCTGGCTACTGTCCTATAGCCATAGTTAAAAAATGAAATACCTAATGGAGCATCCCCATCCCTTCCTCCTACACTGGATGCTCCAGGGGTTTTCTAGCAGGGATTTGGAGACGCTTCCCATCTCTAGCCAGGGTAGGATCCAGGAAGGCCTCTGGGTGCTTAATTTCTCATTGGTAACAATGCACATTTAGACAGGTGTCCCAGAATTAAAATCTTACATTTTCTCCAGCTGTCTACCTCTGTGGGTAGTGGGACTCACAGTTAAATGACAGAGTCAGACATTTAGAGCAAAATTCTCATCTTTTTTCAAGCATGACTGATCCTGTGTCAATCCATCTACTTAAAAGGATCACATCATTGGGGTTCTCAAGTGCCCTTTTTTAAACCTAAAATTTGCACTTCCACACCATGGGGAGMTGAAGAAATCCAGTCTGTGTAATTTGTCAAGAAAAATTTAGGAGGTTGTGGCTTCATAGTTTGTGTGTGCCTACATGGGGACAGGACTTGTGAAAAGGGTTTTCTTTTGTCTAACAGATAAAAGGCATAAAAGACAGTAAAGATAGAGAAATTCAGACTARTAATAGTCTTACCTTTCTGGCTCAGGATAGTTGTAGCTGTAAAGGTGCTTTTCCAAGGTTATGGTCCAGACACAGAGGCCAAGCAGTGAAATTCCCTGACCATTATTATCCAGGAGCACAAAACAGATTATCTGATCTGGACTAAAAACCTATTAATGCATAATGAACACAGTTTAAGCCAAAAATTACCATAGCAGTAGAGGGGCTTTATGGCACAGCTCTCTTTTGCACAAAAAGCTGGGAGGAGAGGCCATGTCTCTTCTGGGAATGGGTAATATATATTCAAATACAGTGTTGTCCCATGTTTTTCTCCTCTGGGCTTCTTGAGTACCATTATTGCTGTGAAATGTTATAAATAAATCAACAAAAGATAAACATTAGTTATAAATATTCCTCTATTGATTCTAACAGGATTAAAAAAAGGAAACAGCAACACCAACTTGCCTCACTTAAGAAACATGATTTTCTTGTTCTGTCACAGCTTGAAATATTGCAGACCATATTCCTTTTAAATCATTCTCTTGTGATAGCAAGGTGTAATGGAGCTTTTTAGACACGTTACAGATTTTTGGATTAAAAAGTTTCCTATCTGTTGCAAAACATCAGTAAGCACATTCAGCGAGGTGTGGGGTGGGAGTGACTTGTTCCATTTCTGGGGGCATGTAATATTTTATCATCTTGCAGCCTTCATGCAATATGGTATGCAGAGAGAAATTAATTTGACTGTTTACAATATTTAATTTTCAATAATTATTCAAGCATATAGAATGACAGGCATTTACAGTATGTAGTAAACAGATGGATTAGCAATTGTGCATGTAATTAGAAATTACACTTAAAATACAAATGTGCATCTGAATATTCAGTTACCTTTAAAAAGAGAAAAGGTATAAATGACACTCTGAGTGCCTTAGAAATTATTTATAGAGTYCATGAAGTGCATGCCCTTCCTAAGTGAGTCTTTGCCAAAAATATTCATTGAATTCCAGTTGCAAGTTACGTGTACTTTTTTTATCCCTRAGACAAGACTAAATTGCTCGAATTTGGTAGTTTTTCCATGCTGCTGTGGTTTCAAACTCATGGCAGGATGACTTTTCCCAGCCTCTGAAGGGAGACATTCCCCCTGTATCACAGTGTCCATGCTGTTGGAGGTGTGAAACACTGACTCCCACCTGGCACCCACTCCTCAGCTCTGCCTCTACTGGAAAGCTGCTTGAGTGGTGACACTTGAGAAATGGTTTTGTTAGGACAAGATAAATCTTTAACAGAAATTGTGGAACTGTCAGGATGTGGAAGTACTCTAAATGAATAACAGTCTGATCTTATTACTTTAGAGTTTATCCTTTCCCCACCTTGAATTGTGTTGCAATCTTTCATTCGGTCAAAACCGATTTGTAGGATAGATGACACAGCGACCCCGGGTAAAATCACCAAAAATGCCTGGAAATTATTTTTTGAAGTGACTTTTGAGAATCCATTTTAGATGCTGTTGCAAATACATTCTTCCCAGTTTTTTGTGGTATCCTAACATGGCTCCAAGGGTTAATGCTTTGGTGCTGTGCACGTGGCCCATGCACAAGGCTGTCAACACCAGAGCTGGTGTAGAAAAACCCCAACGTCACCTTCTCATTTAATTTAATAATTTTAGAAATCCCTAACAAACTCCCCTCTTTTGCCTCATGAATGCTTTGGATAAAATGGCTATAAATGAGCTGTAACATCTTCAAGGGAAGAGTTTCATTCTGCACTCAGTAAAGTCAATGGGATTCCTGCCATTGCTGCAGATGGGTGTGGGATTGAGCCCTTAGTGATTGTCTGAGTGTGAAATGAGAAAGTATATTTAGCCAGGTTCATTTGAAATTATTAGAAACAAATTCTCATCTAACATAGCAGTTGGAGCTGATTTCCATGGCTTTTCAGCTTATTGACCATAAATCATGTCATGAGTATGAATGACCCTTCCCCCCTATGTGTCTCCTYCATTTAAAGGGACTATAATTTAACATAAAAAAAAATTCAAATCCCTGCCGCTCAGAAGTTTAGTGGATTAAAGTAATTACTTCAGGAAAAAAAAAGTCAAGATAGTTATTTTCCTTTTTTTTTTTATTATATTATATTGCAAATTTTGATGCTGTTGTGCTATTCACCATTGTAATACAATTCTATGTGAAAGTGGTCTTTTTCCTGGACTTCCCAGCATAGTGCATGAGAGCTACTCATTTTTTCCTGCATGTGGTACGTTCTGGTTTAGAGATGGAAACAGAGGTTTTTCAGGGTTTTTGCAGTGTGATAGGATAGTGAATGAACAGATGACTAGTCTTAAGGTCAGAGTGGTATTGTATCACCTGCTCTGACCCCTTCAAGGTAGACATGGTAGAAAATCACATAATTACTCCTACACTGAAATCTCTAACTGGTGTTTGACTAAAGCCTGTATTCTAGGAAGATACTGATTTAAAGGCCAAAAGACCCTTTCTTTTTTTTTTTTTTTTTTTTTTTTTTTTTTTTTTTTTTTTTTTTTTTTTTTTTTTTTTTTTTTTTTTTTTTTTTTTTTTTTTTTTTTT